>NW_007578056.1:54022-156809 GCF_000690725.1 Stegastes partitus | reverse complement strand
ACATTAGCTTTTAAGACAAACAAGTCAAAGCATTAAAGCACATATCAAAGTATCTACAGAAAATTTACTTAACAACTGGTTGAGACGTTTTCTCAGAAAACCCCTAATTTCCTTAATGTCTTTGTTTTTGGGGGGGTTTTCTCATTGGGTTTTTATGTAAATAAATCTCTATAATGTAAATAACTGCCACAGAAGACTTTGTTCCTTTAAGTAAAAATGTCATTACATGTGTGTTCATACAGGAGTTCCATTAAAACCAAACAACAGAAGCTGCTACGTGCGTGTTCGCTAACATTCATTCCTCTATACCAACACGGAATAGAAGATGACTAATTTCTCGTCAGCTGGCCTGCAGCTCTGTATCTGTAATGGTATCAAACGCTCATTTATATTTATGCACACAGAGCAGTGTTTGGAGTTCTCCATAAGTGAACACATTTGATCACGGTAAGAGTATAAATGCCTTAGGAAGACTTGGAGCGTAGAGGACCCGTCGTAGCAGGGAGTTAGAAGTACAATGGTGTAAATGCAAAGCAGAGGGCAGCCAATACCAGCTACACTAATGCTCCCAAACCCGAGGCTGCAGATACGGGTAAGTCTGCTGCATCCCGATTCCAGTAACCCCTGACCTCGAGCCTTTGTAAGCCGCTACCACAGCTTTAGGACTCACAAAGCGCACAGGAGAAGGAAGAAGTGGAACTATGTCTGACTGAGCTGCGATGGTGAAAAGGAAGAAATACATACAGGCGTGGAGCAGGATGAGAAGAAGCAGCAGCACAGGAGGGGAAAGTGGTGATGGGGCAGAATAACAGCAGTTATTCAATTACTTGCAGCTGTAAACACAATGCGTGGTACATTTTTCCTGGGAAAAAACATCTGGTGCACACAGCAAATGATGTGTTTCTAAGGATACTGTAACGGGAGCAGCTAAGCATAGTCACCGGATTTACATAATGAGCGCAGCAATATAAATAGAGATATGGCATGTCGACTTTAACCCTCTCAACCCCAAAGCCCACCGGGGTTCAGCAGGTTCAAATTATTATTAATATCATAGCAAGAAACCGTGAATGCCGGAAGAATCTTTCAGACGGTGCATGAATTAATCATGTGTGACTTTCAATTCCATTGGGGGAAAAATAGCTAAATCTGAGCTGGAATTCATGGCATTTGATCGAAATCCCTTTACTCTACATGTTTCATGTAAAAATTTGAGAAAAATAAACCGCTTACTCCAACCAGATTCTGGAAAAAATAAATAAATAAAAAGAAATATTGTGATCCTTAGCACAACTGTGAAGCCAATTCTGGAATTTTTTGGGTTGAACTGCAGGCTGTGTTTAGACAGATCAGACAAGTATAGGAGCAAATTAAGCATGCAAATAGTAACATTTATATAGTCACATGACAACAATTCAGGTAGGTTGAACTGCAGGCTTACATAGAGATAGGGGTCAAGTATGGAAAGAAATTCAATATTTAGATATTTATTACCACATTTTTTAAGTCAGCAATTTGTTTGCAAAATTGGAAGTACGTTGATTCCTTTTTTTTCCCCCAATTTTGGTAGAACAAATATTAAAATTCCACTTTATCTTGTTTTAATGATATATAGTGTTATAACTGTGTCATGCTACACAAAAGTAATTTGTGTACTGGTAATCATGGTTGTGCTGTTTCCATAGAGGTGCAGGGCTTTGTGGTGAAAAAATGAGTCCACAGTGAGTAAAAATGCCCAGGGGTTGAGAGGGTTAAAGAACAGGTCTTGCCAAGCACATGAGGAATTTGAAAGCAGAAAATTTGTTTAGCATTTACTGCCAGTTATATATTATAGAACACAGCATTGTCATTGTCATGTTTAAAAATCGTTTCTTCTAAAAGTTTTCAATATTTTAGACTACTCATCAACTTTCAGACCTGTATTTGCCTGGAATCCGTTCTTACATTTATTCTGTGTGAACAATGTTCCAGTCAGGAGAACTGTGCCCCGAATTCCTCTCTTCCACCGCTTCATTTCCCGCCGTTAAAATAAGAGATGAATCAGAATATATAAGGATCTGCGTCATTTAGGCAAAGCAGTCAATTCCGTCTACACTTTCACACATGTGTAGCATGAAAAACAGTTTTTTTATTTCCTTCTTACTTCGAGGTGTTTTTAGACCCGACATTTTCTAGCTGAGGATTTGTCATGACAGTCCGGGACGTTTCGCAGGCAAGTCAGTTTATCGCATCACAGGTGAGATGCACACGTGCCAATGCAGGAATGGAAGTGCACACTTTAAAGCTTCTGCGCTGTCAGTTTGTCACATGGTGAGCCGCAAATCCCTGCAAATCATAGATTATTCATCGACTAAAAACTATAACACGGATGCTGCTGCGGGGATGTCTGCTTAGTTTAATTTTTAAGATGACGAATGTGGGCATTTAATTGCTTATTTGGATCGAGCATGTCGAAAAATAGGCATATGAGGGGAAAAGGCCAGGCAGTGAGATTGTAGACTAAGTGAGAGGATAGTGAAATGCCAGACAGATGAGGAGGAAAAAGTCCTTCACCAGTGACCTTGTGCTGAGACAGTGAGAGCTGAGCCAGCATCTCAAGCATTTATCAATGTTAAGGGCCTGGTATTCATTCGGGGCACAAACACACAGTTAACATGAAAGCAAATTAAATGGCGAGCATTTTATACCAGGTCAGCGAGGAGGACTGTAAACTGCAGGTTCTGTCACAGTTTTAATTGAGTGAAAATACCAAGAGGCTGCACAGCAAAATCAATATGTACAGTAGCTCGGAAAGAAGTGAAGCAAAGCAAAGAAGAGCAAAACACACACGGCTTCAAAGTGCCCCGGGGCGCAAACACACTCGCACAAACAAGTTTCAATATTTACTTTGAAATTAAAATGAAATGGTGATTGCATTATTTCCCGGTAATTAAGTCGCAATCATCATCCATCAAAATCCACACCCAATTGTCATTTTGTTCAACAAAATCCAAAAAAAAAAAAAAAGCTAATTTCCAACTGATTAACGCGCTGGTGTGGATTCTTTTGTTTTGTAAAATTGCAAAACAACAAAAGATTAAATGAGAGACAAAAGAAGCAGCACCCAAATCTTAATGTGACTTATAGCAGGAGGGAAAAGATAATAAACAAGGACAAAAGAAAGTAAGAGGTGGTTAAATGGAAGAAAAATCAACTTCGAAAACTACAGTTTAAAAGACACATTTTCCCCGTGTCTTGCTTACATTCTTTTATTGGGGATTTTTTTTTGCAATTTTCTAATCTAATAATCAAACGATTTCATTTGGCCTGATATTGTGCTCATGTCAGCCGATTTCTCATTTGTAATGATGGTATTTTGTTTCATCTCGTCTTAACCAATAAATATGTAAAGTGTATTCCTGCACAGTACATAGACGTACAACAGCTTGTGGAGCTTTGGCAGGCGGTAACACGTTTTATTCCAGCAGCAGCCTGATTCTGCCAAACCAGAGTGTACGGAGTGACTTAAACTCATGACAGACGGCTGCTTTTTTAAAATCTGATTGCAAAGGTAAACAATGTCTAAAGCAAAACTGTCCAAATTTGGAAAATTTCCTTGGCTTGCACGAAGGCTGCAACGTGTTAAGAGAGGGCTTGTGGTACTAGTTACTCCAAAAGGTTTTTTAAAGCAATCGTGAATTCAACATTGTTTGTTGTTGCAGCTGAGAACAAGACAAAGCACCATAGCTGCTGACTTTATCCACAACTGACCCAAACTTTACAAGAGAATCAGTTTAAGCTGCAGATTGCACTCCATTAACCCTCTGAACCTAAAAAGAGGCATGTTACCTTTACCAAAGTACCAAAATCACACCATTAACAACCATAAACTGTAAAAACTATAAATCTGCACATTTTCCTTGAACTACGAGTCGTGTCAGAAAAGTTCCAGGACTGGTGTCACAAAAGATATATTTCAAACCCGAACTACAAACTACGGCTTTTCCCCTTCAGACGATCAACCAGCACGTCTACAAAGAGATCCTGCGGCGTTTGCTTCCTTCAACGCATGAGAAGAGGCGAGAGTTGTGGCAGAATAAGTTGTGGCTGCTTCACCATGACAACGCGCCTGCTCACAATGCCCTGAGCATCCCACAGTTCCTGGCTGAGAAGAACATCGCCGAACAACCTCCCGACTCGCCCCACCTAGCTCCGTGGGATTTTTTCCTCTTCCCCAAGCTCAAGGGGGTCATCAAGGGGACCCGTTTTAAAGACATGGATGACATCAAGATGGCTGTGATGACGGAGCTGCAGAGGATCCCGGAAGAATCCTTCCAGGAGTGCATGGCGGTGTGGCAGAGAATGCTGGGGAAGGGTGTTAGCTTCCAGGGGGATTACCTCGAAAGGGAAAACTCGTAGTTTGAATTTGAAATACATCTTTTGTGACACCAGTCCTGAAATTTTTCTGACACACCTCGTATTCATCTGTGACTTGACATTTTGTTGAAAAAGTTCATATTTAATCAAAATCACTGTACTTTACATATCTTATTTGTTTGTTTTTCTAATTCACCAAAAATAAAGCATCAAATTTTTTAAAATTAGAAAAACTCAGTGCTCCTCAGCACAACTATGAAGTCATAACTGACATCATTGGTGTCACCAACAGTCACGTGACAAAAATTCTGAGATTTTTCTGACTGAACTGGGCTCAACTACAGGCTATGTTGAGAAAACAACTAAAAAAACTGAAATGCAAAGTAGTAAAATATCTGTGGTATTTATGTATCTTTATAATGTTGGGCGTGTTGATTTCAGGTTAAAGTTTATCAGTTATGGCATACTAATTTTATTATGCTGCATAAAACACTTTTTTGGGTTCTCTCTCCTCTAGTCATGGTTGTGTTGTTTCCATAGAGGTGCAGGACTTCATACTGCAGTGAAAAGTGAGTTTGCGGTTTGTAATAATGTGACTGGTGCAAAAAATAAAAAAAATCCCCAGAAACTGCTTTGAGGTTCAGACATTTAACCACACACGTAATAAAATTTGAAGTTCGGGAGTTGGATGTTTCTTCCAGCGATGCACCTCATGAGTCGTGGTTCACATGGGTTTTAATCATAGATCCAGATATGTTCTTGTGTTGTGGTTAATCTCCTGCACCAATGATTCAAACAGGAGAATTTCATGCCAAACGACGGCGTAGAAGCGTGAGTCACGTGAATTCTGTCCGTGTGGAAAATGAGTGGGATTTTTACTTCAGGAACCAGCGGTGTCTAAAATAGCTCCTCCAACTTCTTAACTCCGTAACACCTGACCTGCTTGACATGCTGTCAATATGTAGGCGGTGAATCAGAGGTCTGTAACCAAGCTTGACCTGGCATGTGATCCTGATATTTTATCTTTTATTTTTTGTCATGTGGTCTGCAGATTTGGTTCCAAAATCAGTACTTGGAGGGACAGACAGGACATACTTCCATGTTGCAGATTGGATTGACGCTGATCTGTCCAATTGTAAATATTGTGTATATGTTAAATTACAGGTTTAATTGGGGAAAACACCAATCAGGAGGTTGCACACATTTGGTTTTATCAATAAAAAAATGCTTTTTAGTGGAAGTGTGTTTGGTCAACTTGGTAGCAGTTGGTATCTCAGGCTTTCAAACTCCAAAGTAACTAGAAAAGCTACTTTTACTATTTCTGTTGCCTGCCAGTTACATGTAATTCCAGCATTGTTAGTTCTGTCTAGATATGAATCAACAACTGTGCTCAAATCACCTCCAATTTTATCTGGACAATAGACAGCAGAAAGACTTGTCAACGAGGAATGTGCTGTCAGCATCTGGAAAGTACATGTTGGTGTTGATCAAGATATCAGCAAATGACAAGCAAATCTCCTTGAGGGTGTCATTATTTTCTTACCCATTAGAAAGAATACCTGCCTCTTTTGGCAATTTCGCTACAGTGACAGACATGTCAACTTAATCTTTTCAAAAGTACAACTTAGGAAGCCGCTCCAAAGCGCCTTCATATTTTATCATTCTGCGCCAGTGCTACACAATAACACAGCCGGTGCACCTAAAGTGCTCTGCCGAGACAAACTCAGTGAGCAGTCACTAAAATGTAACAATCACTCACTTCATCATGTAGCTTAATTACCGTTCGCTCCTGCTTTTGGATTTATTAGTAAATGCCCTTTGAAAGTTCCTCATGCAGCTTAATGAGCTTTAGCTACAAGTGCACCGAGATTCTTCTTCAGAGAAGACACTGACCTCATGTAAATGTGGCCTCCAGGTCTAATTGATATGCACAGTGACACTGACTATTAGCACAGGTTGAGACCAATCAAGGGCCATGGAGCTGCTGATATATGCACTCCAGAGCGGTGTGCTACCAAGTGAGATGAATGGGTTGGAGAGGAAAGTCACAGTTTTTAGCATCATGAAGGTGGCTCTATTTTAACCTGTAACATCACCATGGTAACTGATGCTGCACTGCTAACCTGCTCTGGAGGAGTCGATGTTCAGAGTTTGGGATTTGAGGCCATGTTTACAAAAAGCCCGGTATTTACAAAAACTGATCTACGTTTTCAAAAATAACATTGTTCACACCAGATTGTTTTTAAAAAAATCTTCGTTTACACAAACCCACATAAACACGTCGTTAAGCGCTGCTATAAATATGCCAAACCTATAGGGGGCAGCGTAACGAGATGCATAAAGCCATGCTAGCCAATCAGAATTCTGGAAAAAACACAACAATGATTGGTACAAATTACCTCCTGTTACTTCAACGATAATGGCACGAGGGTCGTTTGTTTGGACCGATAGAAAAGTGGAGCGTTTGCACAAATATAAAAACAAGCATCGCTTTACCAGCATCCATTTCTATCACAGTAACCAAACTCTAAACATGGGTCGCACACATATGACGCTTTTGTCGCATACTGTGATGTTAAACGCCGTCTCCTCCTGTCTACATGAAAACGTCAAGACAGAGTTTTTCCAAATCTCCACTTTGGTTGGAGTTTTCAGGTATGATCGCTTTTGGTGGCTTCGTTTACATGTAAACCAAAGGCCCAAACACATTGAAATAACACCATTTTTGCTACATGTAAACAGGGCCTGAGTTAGCTTTAAGAAGTGCCACCCTCTCACAAAAGGCTTTTGCTGATGATATAATCTGTGAGCAATATAGACTATCAGCCTATACCTGCAAACCTGTTGAGCTGTACATCAGTAATGCTTTTTTTTAACCAAGTCATGCAGTTTTAAGCAGGCAAACTTTAGACGTCGGGTTGCCACAGTAAACTACAGGCATTCAGTGCATGATGCTGAAAATGGATAAATCTGTTTTTATTCTTGGTCACGATTTTCTGCAAAGTCTGTTCCTACACTACTGATAGTGCAGCTCGCACAGCATATGGTAGAAAATTGATTAGTTTGTTAGTAGGTTTTACGTACAAGGACTTAGACATTGTGTTTTAGTGAATAACAATTAACACTGACAAGTAAAAAAGAAGTAAAGACAGATAACAGATTAAAAAGGCAAGTTTTGGCGAGTCAGCTAACCACAATTGTAGCAAATTCAAAGTATTATTTTTTTAAAATTGAAGTAATAGAAAAAGTCACCTGAGGATCTGCAAGATTGCACAATATGAAATGTAAACAAGTTTAAATGTGCAAAGGATGATAATAAAACTCTGTGTGTTAATCACAAAGAATATTTAATTAACAACATTAATTCCTCCTTGATTTGGCCAAAGTTCTTTCTACATTTCTTTTATAATGAGACAGTGCCGGACCTAAATGCACTTCTTTGAGTGTCGTGTTTAAATGAATGAGGTTAAAAGCATAAAAGGTCTAAAGTGCAGCTGTGTATTAGAAATGAGCAGCTGAACTGAGAGTGCTAAAATAAATATATTAACTTACACCATTAACAATTTCCTACCAGCATTCCTCTTGCATCATTTGCAAGAACAGTGCTTTTTACTCTAATACATTTTTATATTTCTCACAGCTCTCCATTATAACAACCTGTTCTTCCTTACTTAAGTAGGTGGTCCACAATTAGTCTACATTGTGTGAATAAACAGTCAAATGGCACTTTAAACCGCTCTTTTTCTGGGAGCCTTATGAAGAAACCCTGGTTACAAAGAAAGCTGAGAACCACTGCAATGATATCCATCATCTTTGACTGGGGTTTAAGGTTTTGTTGAGCCGGCTTATGTAAAGAAACACTGGTTGTGTCACACTTGCTTCATAGTAGAACCCTCTGGTCACCTGTTGTGGAAAGCTAAAAATAGGGCTCTTATGGCACTTTTGGATTGTTTTGCACCTTATCAGAGGAAGAAGATCTGTGAAGCCTATTTGTTTCAATCCTTCCATCCTCCAGGTTAGTTCAAAGAACAGTAACATGCTTAAGCTTCAAAAGGAAGGGAGGGATGTGCAAAGTTCTTGAGTTTAATTAGACTTCTTATGATAAGAATCTCCCTCTTCTTTTAATAGCAAGGCCTCCTACCTGTTTTCATATTAGATCATTTTGCATGTCTTTAATTTCAAGCATATTCTGTTATGAACAGTCAGGCTAATGGCAAACTGTATAAATTAGCAGTATAAATGGCAAGTTGGTGGCATTTTGTGGCAAATAACTGTTTGAGATGCAGTCAGACACAACACAGGAAGAAATGTGTCAAAAATATGTAGGGAGTTTATTGCTCCATAGCAAAATTACCATCACAGAGTTATAAGAGTTTTTGATCAGTGCAAATGACAAACAACAGACTTGCAAAACTCAGATGCAGTTTTCCTGAACGCTCAAAGGAGCATGGAATAATTGCATCAGTGCTGTGAGACAATATGTTCTCTATCCATCAAGTGACAGATTATCTGCGCTGCTTTGAAATGTGCTCATTTTGATTTCTTAACACTCCATTGGTTGTGCAAAAGTCAGGTTAGTGCCATAATCCCAAGCTGCCGATACAGGGTTGGTACAAATGTGTTCAAATAAACAAGCTGGATTACACTGGATTTGCAGCTATTAGTTGTTACAGTCACTGTTGTTTTCTTTTTAGTCCTTTTCTAAGCAGTTTCCAGCTTTTACAATGTGATGATCTGATGTATAAATGATTGTACATCAGCACAGATGTCTTCATGTTGCAGGCCACATGTCTGTCTTCTGTAGCTTTTGAAAATAAAATCAACATTGCCGCAGACAGAGCTGAGGAAAAAAAAAAAAAAGAAAGATCTTGCCAAGGCTGTTCGTAACAAATGTTAAAAAATAAAAGAGAAAAAATTGCATTGCATTGCATTCGTTGTGCTCATTTCTAGCCAAGTTCATCTTGTTTCTTGTCTCCTGCTGAGATAAAATACTTTTTTTTCCCCTCAAATCATCTGAAACATGAATCCACCACGATTCATATTCAAAAGCAGACTCAAGAGGGAAAATATTAGCAGAAATAAAAAATAATGTGCACTGTCCTACAGTAATTCATAAGTGTACACTCTCGAATGAAATGAAACAAAAATGAAAGGCAGCAGTCTCTTTGGAGTTTTTTTTTACTGTTTCATCACACACTTCTTTCTCTGTGATAGGCTCTCAGATTGTTCGCCAGAGATTTGGTGCAAATTAGTTTCTCATTAAGCCTGATGAGCTTTACTGAAACTGCACTGAGAAAGAGATAAGGTGGGAAATGTCTGACAGGAGGGGTGGAACCAAACTCAAGGTTCTGAACATAGCTTGGTTCTGGGGTCGTAGTTAGCCCTGCAGGGAAAAACAAAAGCAATGCAGAAAATACATTGTTATTCATTTTTGAAAGTGTAAACATTCAACCCTGTCTTACTTGCTGTACTTCTTACTGTGACTAATAAAGCACACAATTGCTGGCATTTTGTCAGAAAATAACATGTAATAATACAAAACAAACTGCATAAATGTCAATAACAGGCCACCATACAGCATTAGCATCACAACGGTGTTTTAGATAATAGGCAGCCAGATTCAGCTGATACTTAAAAAATGAAAATACAACTCTATAACCGTTGAATTTAAAGTCCAATCAGGCTGCTAAAACCCACAAAACTGAAAAAAAAATAGACCAAGGACATGACCTCAGTGTCCAAAACAGCTCCTGACAGCAGTCAATAACTCAGTGAGGGTTTTACAACTCTGTGGCAACAATGATTTAATCTCCTGTCCTGACCATTGCAAGGTAAACAGCAGAATAATCTGCCAAGAATGTAAACTTGACGTCGCCAGATGACACTAACAATGACGGAGTGTGTCGCAGCACGAGTCAATTATATCGGTAGATGACACAAAAGAGAGGACAGAAGAGTTAGCGGTTTTTGGACAGAGGGTAAAAGGAAAGCACAAGTTTTACTTAAAAACAGCCGTCACTGACAGAGTAAACTGAATATATATGGTGAGATACAGTACTGTGTATTCTTATTCATTAAACAATACCATCAGGGAGGCGCCTGATCGCTCACAAATCCTGCAGCGTGACAGCAACCCACATACAGCCAGAGTCATTAAAACTATCTTCACTGACAAGAAGTCCTGGAAACAGTGGGATGTTCGGCTTTTTCCATCCTCAGCTCGTCCACATTAGTTTTTTTTTTTTTTTCCCCCAGACGAATTAAGAAAAATGTTTTGTCTGTCTCTTTCTGACACTGAACAGCTAACAGCAGAGGTGTAGTTCATCAGATGAGTCACAAGCGCGATAACCTGCAGATGCTGTGTCTGCTGTTAACAACAGCCCTAATTTGATATAAAATTGCAGGTGTGACAAAGAGTTGTTGGTTGAGTCAATTCATCCCTCACCAAGCCACCAGTGTGTCATAGTTTCACATAAAGAAACAGATTTAAACGAAAAAAAACCTGCAGTATGCAATGCATTCAACAACAGAAGCTTTCATCGTGACCATAAAGTTGAATCTACACCTCTGAGCGACAATTGCAAGAAAAACAGAGTATTACAACCTTCATGAAGTCAGGATTTAAAGCAGTGCAGCTGCAGTGGTTTTATAGTTTATGTCTTTATATAAATATCATGTCGAGATTAAAATTTTTGCTTAAGGTAAGAATTTATACAGACTTTTGCAGAAATACAGTTTCATCAAAAAGAAAGAAACACAAACATGAAGAAAACTAAAATAAACAATAAAAACATATTACATAAGCTTTTTAAGACCTCATTACTATCATCATTTCAACTCATGTATCTTTTTCCTGTGTAACTGAGAAACGTTTCTCTGTCTGTTCCTCTGCATCAGCACTACGTCAAAGCAGCAACTTCAATGAAATGAACGAGGATCTTTGACACAGTGTTAATGTCGCTCTAAACCAGGCCTTATCTGTAAAATACAGCAATTTCAAAACGCTTTCTTGGGCCTCTGAGAAATGAAGATGATGGACAATTTTTCATTTTCTTCTGGCATAAGAAATATTGAACAATCAGGTGATTAGTTGATTAATTCATTAGTCGATCATCAAAAACGATTATTTCAGCAATTTGTTGATTCCTTAATAGGAGGATTGGCATGACGACTCAACTTGTACATGATCTTTTTTTTTTTCATATATATTTTATATAATGTATGAAGACTAAATGAGTCTTTGAGTAAACAAAATTTGATTGATGTTTCAGCGGCCTGACCCACGTATCGCTGCATCTCTCACTTTCCGTCTGTCACACAAACTTCCACTAACTCTACCTTCTCCACTCATTCTGGCCTCATCATGCAGTCAGCCAGGCGTGAGACGGCACCACTCCGGGTGTCAGCAGCCTCCTCACAGCTCGCTTTAACATTAACGTCCAAGCTGAGCTCTCCTCCTCCATTCCTTCCTTCCAGCCTGCCCGCCTGCCAGTCGCCCTCACGCTGAGCAAATGGAGATCCATGCAGATCCCAGATCAAACACTGCCTCCGCTGCCCGCCTGTTGTCAGTACATATTCATAACAAGTCAAAACGCCACAATTGCCGACCTTCCCACATCACAGCTGATGCTGACAATGAGCCGGCGCATTCACTTCACAGGGATGCACTCATCTCGTCAGGAACACCAGCCGGCGCCGCCGCCAGTGGTACGGGGAAGTGTTGTTGCAGCGTGACGTGATGGAGACAGTTACTAATGGTACTAGTCGCCCTACGGTGCCGCATGTGGTATCTCAGGATGGAGTTTGGATCCAGATCCGTGGACATCCAAGCAACTGCTCTTTGAATAATGAATGGGAAGGGAAAGCGAGGCGGCAACTGCCAAAGCACAGCAGAGTGTGAATGCTGAAGAGAGAAAGTAAAGAAAGCAGTGCTGACACAAACTTAGCAAAATATTATCAGACTGAAAACGAAGAGGTGACAGAGACAAAAAAAAAGAAATAAAGTGAGATAAACAAGTGAGACATTTGTTTGCGTCGCTGTAAAGCACTGCTGCTCATTTATGTGTAATTTGCAAAAAAAGAAAAAAAAAAAAGACTGATTTGAATGTTTTCTTTAAAGAAGTTTCACTGTAGGTGAAGAGAAACTCCTGTAGTTATGATACAGATTGTAAGACAGGATTAGGATTTGTAAAATATTCACCCAAATGAGCTCTCAAAGGATACTCCAAGTGCTGGAGAACACACCTCAGAGCGCACCGACGCATTATGTGGAAAAGTTTAGATTTATGCGAGACAGCATATCAAACAGCATCTGAGATCTGTCTGTTATCTGAGGCTTTGGTGTGTTTCACGAAGCATATTCAGTAAACACTCGGGGCATTTCATCAGGCAGATGCTTCAAATTCAGTGTCATCGCTGCCCAAACTATTCTTCCTCTAAGTGAGGAAATGGGGACATGCCGTGTGCTGTCTGTGCCATCAACTCGTGTATTCGTGCTGCTTTGTTGTTTATTTCTGCTGTACCTATGGTAACAGGGCTTATGCAGCTGGCCTGTGCTTTTTAAACAGACATTTCCCTTTGACGTAAGGTCTGGGGAGACAGAGGACTGAGTAGGAAGAGGACGGAAAAATGCAAAGTTTATTCATTCAACTGTTTTTAATTTAACAAACTGACTGTGATAACAGCGGGTACAGACACCGTTGTTCATGCAGGCGTTGCCTTATTTCATCCACGGTGCCGCTGCCAAACCAAGGAGGGAGGCAGCGAAGGAAGCTGGAAGTGAGACATTACTAGGTCTCAGGAGAACCAAAATTTAATTTTTAAAAACAGCAGTAAACAAGTTTTAGGGTCAGAGTCTCACAGCACAACAAGTAAGTGGCACAGAGGAAGGGAGCTTCCAATATTCCCAAGTCTAATTTCTGATTTTAGTGACAGACTAGAATGAAACATAGCTTCAGGACATGTTGCGTTTCGAATCACAGTGGCGTTACATTCAATCTGATTAAATTTACATAAACACATGCACAACTGTGAAAGCTGCGACTTTATGTTGACTTGATAAAAGGTACGATGGGAAATGTAGAATAATTAACTGAAGCACACGTAAATGAGGAGATTGAAACAACTTTTCAACATGTCTCTGCTCGTGTTTACCATGGCCTATCCTACGGCCCAGCTGTCATTCAAAGCAACCACACCCACAATTATGCATAATTTTAAGAGTAATATAATTTAAATGGGTGTGTTAAATTAAAATTGACCCAGCATACAGTTGTCATGAATGACAAAAGTAGCTACAGAGACCAAAATCGCTTTTTGTATCGGGCTGTAAACATGTATTTCTGCTGTAAAGTTGGACGTTTTAACATGGAGGTCGATGGGGACTGACTCGCTTTTGGAACCAGCTTCAAGTGGCCATTTAAGGAACTGCATTTCTGCACTGGCTTCATTTTTCAGCCCCAGAGATTGAAGCTTGGTGTTTCCAAGTGCTATCACTGTTGGTTTCACAAAGACCAGAGTGTTTTCCGCTCCTCTTCAAGGCTTATAACTACCAACAACACCAAACAATCAACACCACACAGAAAATGACAGAAGAAAGTAGCTCCAGGTTTGTTTTCTGGTTGCTGTCCGAAGCGAGAAATAATCCTACCTCTCAATAAGAAATAGAAACTGATAAAAGCAGAGTAAAACATCTGATCGTATTAATAAGTAGGAAGCTTTTTCGCTTGCTGATCTAGTAGAAAAAAAAGCCAACTGAATGTTGATTTTGAACCCTCTTGTGTCCCAAAGCTCTCTACATCAAGCGACTACCTGACCAAGGTTCCCTCATGTTTTACCTCGATTTCTATCTTTGCTTTCTTTGCATCCTCCGACAGAGATCCTTTTCTTTTGCTGGGTAGAGTTTCCACAGATATTCTGCTTGTTCTTTGTATTGTAAATCGAGTGTTCATTTTCCCAGGGGATTTCCTACCCAGCAGCAGACGGAAAAGCATAGCGAAAGCAATACTTATAGGGAGCCAATCTAAACACTGAGAGTGTCGATATTTTATTGCTATTCCAGCGGAATCAAAATTTTCTTCATGGTGACAAGTTAAACCAAAAACACTGTATGTTGCCACTTAAAGTAAACATGCCAGGTTACTAAGCTGTGATGTTTTTCTTTAAATTAAAGCATTCATGGGGCAAAGTTGGGTTACAAAACATGTTAGGAAGCAGTTGCATATTTACATATCTAACATTTACACAGCAACCCTTTATTTAGAGTTGTGTTGAGGAATACTTTAAAACACTAAGCCCAACGGTTAATCAATTTTTGCTGTTTTTCGGCTTCCACCAATTACTGAAAAGCATATTAGAATCCTGCATTGGTATTTGGATCCCACTGAAAGCAGATCTCATGAGAATGGACAGTTTTAACTTTGCTGCAGGCGGGACTCGGTGGTCAGAAAATAAACCACAAGTCTAGGGATTTATTGCAACCAGAAAGATGGAGTCAACAAATGACATTGAAAAGAGAATTGAGGCAGTATTTTATAATACCAAAGCAAAGCAAGGCAGGTCTGATGTGGATACATTTTCTAGCTGTGACTGACAAAGACGGGAAACAACTGGACTTTGCAAAGCGTCGATGCACAAATCTGCCGCCTTTGGGTTGATGCAATAACTGCTTCATTCTCCCGGATTAAAGTATGCTTTCTTTCAAATATAAAGCAGTTCTTAGTGCACAAAATAAACAAGATACCATTAAGAAATGTACTAAATGTGTACGTACTGATCTAGAATAACTAACTCCTATTAATGTAGTTGTATTTAGCCATGCTACTACTAACAGGTATGCCTTCCTTAATCGTTAATACACTACGGATGCAAATTTGGAACAAATGTCTTAATAATAATCGGCAGCATTATTCAATAACTGATTAATAGATAACACAAAGTGAGCGCTCTAAACAGTATTGCATATGATGATACAGTCATTGTTAGTAACCGACACAATATTTGCCATTAATGCTGCTTGACTGCATGTGCCTCGAGGATGTAAGAGACAAAATGAGCTAAGGTCTGGGATTTTACTGCAACCACAAAGATGGAGTCAACAAATCATGGTGAAAAGATGATAGAACTGTGTTTCTATAATGTAAAAGTGAATCAAAGCAAGTGTGATGTGAATACACTTTTCAGGTCTCACTGACAAAACAAAAATTACCTTTGCAAAATCTGCAACAGTCCCCTGAGTGAAAGCAAGCTCTTCTTCAAAGATAAAGCACTTTTTTGTGCACATATTTACCAGGTTACGATCAAGAAATGTTCAAAATGTGAACCGAGAGTAACTAACGCCTATGAATGCAGTTATAATTTTGCTACGTTCCATATGATGATATAGCCATTCTTAAGAACAGACATATTTTCCGTTGACGTAGCCTTACTGCATGTGCCTTTAGAGGCGCTGTCTTAGTGGACTTCTGCATGTCTTCAATATGAGCAGCATTAACTGTCACAGAAGTCTTTGTCATGGTGGCATTACTGCCAGCTAAATGATGACTATGCTCTTTGCTTGCCAACAAGGAACTGTAAACAAAACAGAGGCTCTACCTGGTGGTGCAGCTGGGTACTACAGCTAATGTACAATACATTTTTGGACAAGCCTGTCTGTTTTCTGCTTTGTTGGTAAACATATTTGTAATCAGTTAAACTGTTATGTGAAACTCTATATTATCCGTTTCCTGAGTTATTACATGCTCAGTCATGTCCCTCAGTTCATATTCTAACAAACTGTTAGTGCCTTTACAACAGCAGCGTTTGTCAGATCTTTTAGTCAATACTTGGATCTGACGCCAACATTACCATCAGCCTCACAGGGTTGAACATGATGAACTTGGTTGACCACAGAGTTCAGATAACACAAACAAATGTACTGTGCATTTAGCTTGCCATTATTCTTCAGTGAAGGATATAGCCTGGTATGTGTCGAAAAGCAGCCTGTGGTCAGAGAAGGAACAAAGAAATAGACGAGACAATCAATCCGGCTTTGGCCTCGTGGGGCAAATGTCTGTGATTTCTAGTCATGCTGTCCTGCACACAAGCGTCATTTTGACAAAAAGAGCGCACATTGTCCTGACATCGATGAGAGGTCCTTTTCGGCAGGACAGCAGATGTACCTGGAGACAGGGAGCGGTTGGAGGGATATCTTGACATTATAAGTTTTACTCTGGTGTCTCAGCAGACTCAGAGAAAGAAAAACTTATGTTTCAATTTATAGCGCCTCTTCAAACATTTTTTGCACTACTCAAACAAAACAAAACAACAACCTTCAAGCTGTTTTGACAATGCAAAGCTTCCCAACATTTGCCAAATTTTGAATGATAAATCATCCTAACGGTGGGTGCGACCTTGCGTGTTTGATTCCACGCTTATCTGCAGACTTATAT
The DNA here is from genome assembly GCF_000690725.1 of Stegastes partitus. NCBI lineage: Eukaryota > Metazoa > Chordata > Actinopteri > Pomacentridae > Stegastes > Stegastes partitus. The sequence goes on along the minus strand of NW_007578056.1, from coordinate 140,025 downwards.
GCAAGAAGTCTTTCCCCGCTCTCCCGAAATGTGACAAGTGCTTAGTGAAGGTGACAAAAGCCACTACGACTAAACGTATCAAGGTAAGCAGTGGTCACTTTCCATTAAAGCAGCCTAAATCTCTCTGCTCCAGCAAACAGACACATGAGGCCCTGAACACACAGCTCTCAGGTGAGTATGAACTCTGAGATCAAAAGAGCTCCTGGGCAGCTTACAGAGATTAAAGAGGGAAAGACAGGTGGACAAAAAGAGAGTCTGAAAGAGTCTGTCAACCTGTTTAAGGAGGGAATGTGGTGTTTCAACACGAGCCAGTCAAGTTCGAGCATCTAACGCTCAGCTCAGACACTGTGTAGTAAATTATGGAGAGGAGAAGAAGGCAGAGACATGAAAGGTAATCGCGAAACAGAGCCAGAGAGTGCAAGAGCCACAGTATCACTGCAGACAGCATGAAATCGTATGTTTGGCTACTGTGTTGATAAAACCCACAGAGCTGTCTGTAGTAGGCTGAGGAATTGTTGATGTGGTCGTCTTTATCAGCATTTACACCACAGGAAAGCTGAATATCGACCACCTTCATTTCTGCTGGGCAGGAAATGAAGCAATGAGGATCATGTAGATGACAGGTGATGGATGAGGTTCAGCTTCATGGTGTATCTGCAGTCAGGCTGCAAGTAGCGATTATTTTTCATTGCAGAATAATCTGACAATTATTTTCCGGAATATTAGTCGTTTGGTCGATAACGTGTCAGAAAATGGTGAAAAATGTGAAAAGATGACATCAACAAATGTCTATGTATTGTCCACAAAGACATTCATGGACTCGTATATAAAAGACACTCACATTTAAATGGCCCTTCTTTGTATGGTATCTTATCTTAGACTTGGATCCCACAGCTTTTAATATTTTATACCATTTCATTCTCTTTTACAAATTGATTTTTTTTTTTACACCTATTTTTGCTGTTTGCTGTCTGGCAGTACAGCACTTTGTACGGCTCAGGTTGTTGTGAACAAAGTTGATTTGATAGCAGAGTAAAGAAAGCAGAATATATTCAAATATAAAAAGCTGGAGAACAGTTCTCAGACACCTTTTATATAAAGTTTATAGGAAAGGGTTTCCTGTATAGTTCATAGGAAAGACGACAAAAACATTTATTTATACATTTCTTTTGTTTTCTGTGCTGTACCGACAACATACATAGATAGTGAATTGGGAATTTTGTGCACTGTTACACCACAATTAAGGAACTACAACAAAATAAGAACTAAATAATGTTTCAATTCCAGACCTTTCGGTTATGAACAGTTGAATTCTGTACCTGCATTTGTTGACTGCTAAACTTTCCTCGTATTCTCACTTTAAAAGTCCATTTCAGTTCTTGATCGTACATGTTGAGCTTTTCGGAAGACCACCTGTATCACCCAATGGAAAAAAATTGTAAAAACCATAGAAACTCTGTAGGATCTACACAGTAGTGTGAATGGCAGCAAAATTTATTAGATATTGACTTCAGGTTAAACAAAGTGACTCCATCATGCTAAAATAACACACGCTGCACAGTCTGTACGCGAGACATCAAGCTGGCAGCGTGTATGATGCAAAGGAACATTTTCAATCGAAACCGAACCAGAGGAATGTACATCAGAGAGGCGATCGGCTACAGATGAAGATGTGTGCGTGTCTGAAAGTCGATGCCCTGATAAATGTGGTAAGGGCTGAAATCATGCTTTGTGACATCAGACCACAACACAACCTGCCAGTGACTATAGAGGTCCTCCTGACTTAACTTTTGCCTCACATATGTTGATTTTTTTACTAATCCGTATGATTTCATGCAGACAACTGAGGGTTCGACGCCCTGATTACAGGTAAAGCAGCAGCCTCATTACCATTTTTCAACAATTTCCCAAGGGCAGAGAGCTCTTTTCCAAGGATGCACGAGAAACCAGGTGATGTATTGAGTAAACTCTGTGTTGAGGCAGGATATTTTGATAGCTTATCGAGGAGCCTGACAGAGCCACAAACCTCCAACACTCTGAAGCTGCAAGGAGCGTATAAATATGATGGCAATCTCAGGCAGTTACACAGGCAGCCATCCAGCATTTTTATGAATTTCTTACTAAAACAGAAATTCGCTATGATTTACAGATTGTAGTTTAAAACACCAACAAAAAAATAATACAGTTTTAGTTTGCGTGTGGAAGCTAGAGCTGCAACAATAAAGGGACTGTTCTAAATGCAAATTATTTTGAGTACGTTTTTAAGAAAAAGTCAAAATTCTCTTATCCCAGCCTCTTACATTTGTAGATTTTCTGGTGTCTTTTTTCTTCTTTTACAGTTAACTAAAAATCTTTGGGTTGTGGACAGAAAAATGCCTTTAAGGACCTAATTTGGGCTTTAGGATACAATGATCAGTATTTTGCATTACTGTCTGACATTGATTCATCAAGAAAACAATCATTACGTGCAGCCCTAGTAGAAGCGCAATCAGCTGGTCAGAGAGACTTTCTCAGATTAATCCATACATTTAGTCATCACACTGGATGTCCTCAGACTTTGTCATTGTATTCTCATGTCCCCAGGTGCGTCTCCATGGCTGACCTGGCTCTCTGCGCAAGTAGCGAAACAAAAGGAGGATTTCCTGAGCTGATCAATAAACCACGCAGGACAGTATTTCTGGGATGTTAACTACTGATGCGGACAACATGTAATTTCCACTCAGTGGTGTCTGAGCAGACCAGGGGAATTTAAGTTAACTAGCCTCTTGACCTTCGATTTCATAACCGGTAGTCGATATCTGCTAAAAGCAACTGAAGCGCCGAGCAGCTGCAACACAGATAGAACAAACCAGGACTGAGTGCGTTTGACAGCACATTACAGCCCAAACCCACACATGAAAATATAAACATACCCTGCAGCACCTCTAAAACGCACACTCGTGAACCACTGCACACACTGCTACCCCCTCTTCCTCCTCCTCCTGTGGCTGTGATGAAGTAGGTCTCCAGACAGGCTGCTTAGGTAATGGACCGTACTGCTCTCCTCTCCCAGCCTCCTCTCCTCTCGTCGCCAGCCAACATCTCCAACCACGACATCATGTCACGCACTGACACAGCTCTCCGTTCTCTGCCATGAATCTCTCATTTTCTGCCTTGCTAACACTGCTACGAGGTGATTAACTCAGCCGGGAAAATAACGCACAGTTATTAGGGATGTCCTGAGCTGATCTACAAGATTGGGATTGGATGGATTGATTTAAGATCTATACGCTGCCAAACCACCGTGGAGTCAAACTGTGCTCCATTAAAATGCTCTAAGTGCACAATGAAGAGAACACATCAACTTATTCAGAGCTGCAACTATTAGCTGAGTAATCACTCAATCAATCTACAGAATAATAATCAGCCATCACCATTTTTTAACACAGAACATCAATATATGTCAAGGCTTATTTTTCTGTGTTTGTTTTAACCAAACAAGACATGACCATGGCATCTGGGGTGAGGTTTGCCATTATTTTCTGAGATTTTATAGACTAAAGGATTGAAGTCTCCTTCCTGCTGTGGATCAGACCTGTGTATCAAAGCTGCATGTTTATTTAGCTTTTTTCCTAATCCATTTTTGGCTTAAAGTGACTTATAAGCAACTCTTCCTCTAAAATGTGCAGATATATACAGCTCCAGCTCAAGCACACCAGCTCACCTACAACTACTCAAACATGATTAAACCACTCTTCATTGTACAATGGCTGCAAAACATTATCATTTTATGATTGAGAATTCACAACAATTTCCCTGAGGTTCTACCAAAGGAATCAATAAAGTTCTATCTATCTATCTATCTATCCATCCATCTATCTTGTTTTAAATTATCATTTAAATCAATATAGTTTACAAACTAGAAGAAAAGCGTTACACCCACAGTCTTGCTGCTGAGTCAGGGTACATCTGGGAAGGTTTATGTCAAGGAAACAAAACATAATTTAATGTGCTGGTGAGTCAAGGTTGGAAGTTCATGGTTGTAGCTGGTTTTATGATTGCAACAAATGGCATCTGTGTATCCTTCTCATGATTAAAGCTTTAAAAATGGAGGAAGGACTTTAACGCTACATGTAGGGATGCAGATGGTATAACAATTTCTTTAATTATTAATATAGTAGTATGACAACAGTCAATAACTGATTGTTGAGTTGGATGAAATACATTGTTCAAAGTACTTTTTTTTTTTGCCACAAATTCAGCTCGAATTATGCTAGGAATTGAAGAACAAATAAAGTAAACACCAGCTTACCTGAAATATAAATTTAATGCAAAACAACAGCTTAATTTGAGGTTGCTATCCAACAATCAGCCCAGCAAAATCCAAAGCGTTAAATACAGTCGTGACTCGATAATCCACTAAATGTAAAACCTTCTTTTATGTCAGAAGCAAGACTGTCGGATTTTCAAGATGGAACTTGCAAAAAAATTGGATTTCACGAAAAAAATCAGAATTGAGCATGAAGTCCTGCAGTCTAAACATAGCCAATCTGCTGGATTGTTAAGTCAGATAAAACACCGTTATCCTTATTTGTGACATAAAATGTCATGTCAGAGTCGGAATCCAAGGCTGTCAATATGTTAAAGCTATTTTTTATGGGTTCCATTTGTTTTTCCTAAAAACCTGTCGGATAGCAAGGGTTTCGGATTGTTAAGGGTCGGATTATTGAGTCACGACTGTACAGCAAACGAGTTGCAGTCTTCTACAGAAATAACACAATACTGTCCTCACAGTTGATCTACATGATGGAGCGATTTCTCACTGTAGTTAATCTAGCTGCTGAAGACAGCTGCTCAGCTGGAACAGACGTCCACAAATACCATCGCAGCAAATTTATCATTCCAGGTAATCTGCCAGTATTTATTGCCACCTCTAAAATGGGTTTATTGTCAGAGCAAACCGTCACCGATGCACTTCATCACTTTAGTTTGTGTGTTGTTGGAAACGTAAATAAAGCTCTGCTGCCAGCCTGTGTTTACATCTGAAAATTCTAGCTTAGCATTGTTAGCACAAGCTACTTGACGCTGCAGAGTTCATCAACATGACAGCCACAGGTAGCAGGTAGACACCAGGGAGGTGCACTTGTTTTAAGTAACACACCTGTAGCTCCATCTCATTAAACAGAAGAGGCTCCACCTGGTGGTGCAACCAGATACTACAGCAAACCTACAACACATTATCTGACACACCTGCCATTCGTCTTCTGTCTTACTGGTGAATGCATTTTTATTTCAAAGTACTGAATTAACAAACAGCAATCACCCCATTACTCACATATAGTTTTTGCAGTTAGTATAGAAGGAATCACCGGAATTTTTTTTTTTTTTTTAAAAACACACACTGAACGTTGCATACTCCCAGTGCCAATTAAATCTCATATTAATTAATTCCCAAAACTCCTGTCCTGCAAATATGTTCAGCATTAACATTTATTCATAATGTTGAAGGAAAAAGTGAAATTAGTGTAAGAATGTTAGATTAACGATTAAGGGCAGCAAAACACTCAAATTGTGACCCGCATGTCTCTCGTCTTCAGCTTTATCGGTTAATACATTTTATCCTTTCAAGCCGGTAACGTCTATGTTCCGTCTTTTCTGTCAGTCAGGAAACAACCTGGAAAACTTTGTTTCAACACACTAAATAGATTAATAACTTTCAGTTCAGCCCCAAATCAGTTGTTTGAAGATGAGGAAAGCCCTTCAGGGAAAATTATTGCTCCTCTAAGCCTCACCACAACACACACTCCATCACCAGCCTCCCGTAATCCACCACTGCAGACAGCTGCAACGTCTACCACATAAGCACTATCCACACTGAGCTGTCTGTCTGTGGCTGCACTCCAGCTTTTCTTCCAAGCTGGTTAAATAGCACAGGTTGCCACTGCCTCTCCAGGGTGTTTTAGAGAGGCGGGCTTGTGGGTGGCAGCGGTGCTTTCCGTGCCCTTTAAGAGACTGAGACATCATGCCTGCCGGGAATGTAAAATGCCATGGTAATGCCACATTAGTGATTAATACAGTACATCTACTAAGGTGGCGCGCTGGGCTTTCAAACGCTGAGGAATTAATGCAAAAGTGATAAAATGCAGGTAGGGAGATGGAGTGGCCAGAGGAGGAGGGGTAGGCAGGACAGATTAGAAAGCATACAATCCCCCTGCCAATGGGTGACTGACAGCCTCGTCTTGCTGCTCCACGGCTGGCGAGAGCGAGGAGAATCTAGCCATGCAATAATCCGCCAGTGAAGTGCTAAGGCCACAGGTTGCGTGTAACGGCTAATTGCTGTTGCTGTAAACAGCCAACACCATTACGTTGGCGGTGCTGTTCCAACAAGGCTCTGGTCAGAGAAATAGACGAGTGGCTAATTAGTGTCTGTGTGATACAGAGCTCAGGGTCTGGCTGCTATCAGGTTTCACATTAAGGCTGAGAGTGTGATAGGATCCTCCCTGGCCTGCTCTGCTCCAGGGGTATTTATATATATATATTAGGGAAGCATGCAGGGAGTGGGGGAGCAGCACGCTGAGCTGATTCACTCTGGCAGACACTGATGTGCCTTGTCACTGTGATCAATCAGCATTTAATCATGGTTGTAATCACACCCGGCAACACAAACACAGGCAAGGGGAAGTCCATTAATACACATATGCTTTACATATGATCCATTTGCATGAGCATCATCACAGCTTCCTGAGGCCGGGCACGGTTTACCTTCAGCTCATGGTCCATTTAGTTTATAGAGGAATGTAATGATGGTCACACTCATAAAATATATGACATATGGCACTGGCCCTTATTTCCTTAAGGTTCAGGTTTTATTTCATCAGTGTATTTATCTTATTGCCTTCAGCAGAGGTGGTCTTTGCTTCTGGAAAAGTGGGCTACATTCAACAATCAAAAAGAAGAGTACATCAATATGATAGGGCTGTGCGATTATGGCAGAAATGATCATCACAATTTTTTTGATCAGTATTGAGATTATTTAGCAGATTTAAATAAACAGGGCTCTAATTTCACTGCCATGTTCAGCTACATTTCTGTTAATGAAAAATTCTTTATATCAAAGTAAGATTCAAAATAAGGTTATTCTTCCAGTGAATTCAGAGCATCAACTAGAACTATAAATAACTGCCGAATTTGCTAAACACCTGCTTGTCAATGGACACTACAATTTACAGATGTTCCCTAAACGCCTCACATGCAGGCTACAGTAGAAGCTAGCCAGGCGGCCATGCACAGAGAGTCCTCTAGTCTCCACTCAGTTACTGCAGTGCAGCAAATCAAACCCCAAAATTACTTTTTAATAAAGTAAAACAAGGTGTTCTAATGTCAGCTTTACCCAAAGATGAAACCAGATGATTTTATGGGCACGATTTGTTTTCTATGAGCGGAGATTTTCATCACAGGATCACAATAATTTAATTGTGAGATACCAAAATCATATTAAACATCTCCATTTTAAATGTGCAGCTTTATAATGTGTCATGATAACTTTAACTATTTTGCACTCACCTAAATATCAGTACAAAATAGTTCAATGCTGTTTTGACATCATTTAACAGAAAAGTTCAGTGATAGTAACTAAACTTAATTAGGTGATTATAGGGACACAGTGGTGCCAAATGAACATTTTTATTTAACCTTTTTTTAACCAGGTGATACATCATTATAACTTTGCCAATATTGCCTACTCTAAGGAAGATTTCATGTCGATACAGTTTTTGTAATACAAAATTATTTCATTTTCCTTAGAAAGTAAAGATCCCTGAAATATTTTTATTCAAAGAATGTAATGAAGCTACAGTTGGAAAATATAACTCATATTTCTTAACTACGTTAAACCTTTGCATTTCTGTCCTGCCATTTCTTCTTAGTTTTCAGCTCAAAGTATCAATAACTTATTTTGTTAGTTGTTAACAACAGTTTGCTTGGAATCAACACTTTCACCAAGAAGTGATGGAAATATGATCGTGTCCTTATGATACCATAAAAATTAAAAAAAAAAAAAAGATGAACAATAAATGTGAAATTACTGTCTATTCGTCACACATTTTTAAAACTCTATAATTATTCAGTTGTCTGTATTGGACAGGTGGCTGTAGAGAGAGATCAGGTTCTGGATTTTCTTCATTTTTTTCCTCCAACTTTCACAGCTGATCTGCAGTCGCGCCTTACTAACTCGGATGGAGCGGTGCTGCGACCACTCAGCATACTCGCAGAGATGCTGCGTTAAAAGAAAAAAGGCTTTTCGTCTTGTTCACCAGCTGTGTTTGGAAGGCAGGATGCTGAATTTGGCTTGAGATGTGCCCTCCTTTTTTCGGCATCCTTGAAAAACAAGTGTACCGGCGCGCTTATTTAGAAGGAATCGTGTCAAGTCGGCTGCAGAGGAACTCGCGTCTGAACATAAATTAAAAAGATGAGCAGTCCGCACATTTGAAAAATGCTAAAAACTATCTGAGACGGCTCATATTGCATGCATATAGGTGGAAATGTGCCCACTGTTGCTGTTTCCCTTTTGTGCAGGGCTCTGCTCCAGTTCCATCAGTCACATCGCACTGACTCCCGTGTCCCCACAATCCTCCCCACGGTCATTCATCACAGTGTCACTCAAACGCTGACTCTGGTCCCTGGAGTGTCATGGTAATGTCGTTCCTCTGTGTGTGTGTGTGTGCACTCATTCATGTATGCATATATTTTGGTGTTTCTGAGTATGTGTTTGTCTGAATGCATGTGTCTGAGTGCACTCATGCATGCAATTTTTTTTTCTATTTTGGGGGGCCTGCTGTTTTTTGTTTTTTTTTTCTCTCCCCCTTCCTCTCAGAAGGCGCCGGAGATATGAAGGTGTGTCGCTGCAGTGACAGAAAAAGGAGAAGCAGAGCAAGTCGACAGAGAGGAGCTCGGCGGTGGCAGCAACAGGCAGAGGGCACAGAGGATGACAGTGCCTCCTAGTAGCCTCTCTGTCAACATGATTATCTTTGAACCCAGCTCGAGGTCAGAGACGTGTCACAAAACACGCAAGACGGTTACTAAGGGGAGTTAAACTGAGACTCATGGGGCTGCATACGAAGACGGAGCCGAGCTAGCTTTGCATTAACTCTCCGATGAGCCGACAGAGTGAAATTCCTGGCAGTTGCAAGCAGAGGAAACTGCTCACGTGTCGCTTTTTTTTTTCCCCGCGGCTCACTGCAATATGGATCAGAGCTCCAGGGGTAGCATCCGTCTGAAGGCATGAATAGAAAATCGCTACAGCCGACGTGTGATCCACTATTGTTGTTTTTCCAATTAGCGCCTCCGCATTGAGCATCTCTCAGCATGAAACATGAAAATATCAATCCAAGAGTAACTGACACAGACCCAGCAGCGGCTTTAATGGCTCAGATTACGCACAACTGAGGCGCAGTAAAGCCGCTGATGTGTTCTGTGAATGACAACAGAGTCCACTCTACGAAATGAAGAGATCATCAAAGCAGATCAAATCCCAGGGGCGGGTTCATAAAGCTGTTTGCATCGTCCATGCATCACTGGTCAGCTTTGAGGTCAGCAAAAAAAGAAAAAGAACATCTAGTTAATACTATCCGCTGCAATCTGTGTAAAAGTTGTAAATAAAAAACTCGTGACATTACATGACCCCGAGTCATAATAGAAACAGGAACAAAGCAAAACCTTGCTGATAATGCACAAAAGAGCTGCATACTGTGAATAATGTCGCAAGTTTTAGTCAACTTACTTTACATATTTGTTCCACATACACAGTGAACCATTCTGCAATCAACCTGACTGTGTTTTAGAAATTTGAATACATTTTCCATTCCACTCATTTCTGTGCGAAATCTATTGGCAAGCTCCTGAAGTTTGTTTGAGTGCTGCAATCCATCACGGTGAACATCAAGTTTGCATAATAATAGCCAGTTCCATTTCTTATCTAGCTCACAGTCAAAATAACAGATTTGCTGCTCTCCAACACTTACAAACATCCTAATGAACCTTTTGTCTGTCATTGTTCTTTTAAGTGGAAAGCAACATTGTCCAAAACATTCAGGTTACAATATCAGTAGCGTGTCTTCCCGAGGTCAAGCAATGTCACCGCAGCACCTGCAACTGATAATATCAACTATATCTGCCAGAATTATTTGATATTGTTTAAAAAAGATTCATCATTTCAACGTATTTCTCACTTGATATGGTTCTTCAATCATCTGTCTGAACCCCAAAACCCACCGATGGTTTAAAAAGGTATGTTATCTTTTTTAAAAATTGCACCAATTATCAGAGTCAGAAAGTGTAACAACACAAAGAACTGTCAGATTTTCAGCTTTCCGATGGTCCTTCAGCTCGTCTTGTGTGACATGCTGCTCAATCAAATGTAATAATATCAGAAATCCCTTTTTTCTACATGTCTTGTTTAAAAAACAGTTTAAAAATAAAGAGTTTGGGCACCCCTATAGCTCACCTGGTTGAGCGGGCGACCCATGAACAGGGACTATAGTTCCCCAGTGCGGTGTTCGTGAGTTCGACTCCCGCTCACGACAGTTTGCTGCAAGGTCTATCCCCATTCTTCTCCCCCCTTTCCTGTCTCACTCTCTCACTGTCCTGACTAATAAAGGCAAAAATGCCAGAAAAATCTTTGAAAAAAATAAAAAATAACGAGTTTGCACTGACTAGATTCTGTAAAAACTAAACATTTCTGCACTCCTCAGTGCAACCACGAAGCAATTAATGACTCAGCTGCAATCAACAGTTACAGGACAAAAATTCAGCAACTTCTTGTCTGAACTGCAGGCTGTTTATACATGGAGCAGACATGAGACATTTATGGAAACAAAGTCTAAGTAGTATCTACAGTGTGTACAGTCACCAGTATTGGTTACACCTGTGGGCACCTGGGAAATTATTTCACATACTGAATTTCTAGGTTTTTTTTTTTTTCATTTTTTGTTAAATAAATAATAAAGAATTCAACTTCTGGGGTTGATTTTATGTACAGCAACATGAGGTTTTTGTGCTTTTATTAACACAGAAACAGTAGAGCACATCCCTGAAAGAAACACCAATCTACAACTCCACTCTACAACCACAATCTGACTGATTACGTTAGCTTTTATAGTCACATCCATATTTTTAGCTTGAGTTATGAGTCAGGACTTGCAGCATGTGAACTGAAGTAGCTCATGACAAATGAGTTAGTACACAACTGTTAATAATCTTCTGTCAATACTGCTCATTCTGCTTTTGTCGTCTCAAGCACCAAAACATGATTACAGATTTAGTTATTTCGGCCTTTCATTGCTTTTTAAAATGTTCAAGCTAAATTAAAGTGCTCAAAAATTAACGAGTGGATTGAAATTTGATCAGATGCAATCAAACTTTTACCCTTTAAGTTATTACTGTAATGAGGTGCAAATTGATTTTGAAAATGTCTTTAGCTTGCAGGCAATAATAGTGCAACACCAACAAAACTAATACAGACCCAGTGTGATGGATTACACAACTCAAGAGGCTGCCAACAGTAGAACAGCAAAATAAATGCACCCAAAACTCTGAAACTGTGCCGCATACATTTCAAATGGTCTGAAGAAACGTTACACATGTGAGATTTATGGTAATGAGTTCCACCTAGCAAACACTCCGGTACAATCCTTGATTTCTTAACAACAAAACCCAAAATGTCTTGGAAGATCTGAAAAGTCTGAAATGAAATGAAAACAAGGTTGTGCTATTAAAGCTTCAACATTCTCGTTTCTAGCACTCCTTTATCGCAGGCAGCGTGCTGTTCACTTACTCACTGATGGACTAACAATCGACCAGAGGGAGTCTTAAGCAACAAGTGGGTGTTGAGAATATTGTGTTTTAGTGTCAAAACCAACTTTGTGCCAGAATTTGTTCACTTTGATCTGCCAAAAAAACAGAATATCTGAAACATTAATGATCAGCATTTCAGTTTTTTTCTCCAGTCAGTGCAACAACATACGCCGCATTCTACCAGCAGAACGGCACCTTGCTCTGGTCAGCGGCCTCGGGTTTCACAAGCACAGCGTTGACACAGAACAAACAGAACAACGGGGTGTCGCACTCAACAGCAAGCCAAATTACAGGGAGAAATTAACACCTGCAAGCTTTCAAATAATGGTACAATTTGGCTGTGATTTTGCGTTCAATCAGACAATCCAGCAGGGACACAAACGTCCTCTGAATGTTCAGAATTGTTCAGAAACAGAAAGGAAACACTTGGCTGCAGAGATAAAAACAAAGTGGCTGTAGGATTTCAGGGAATTTACTATTCAATATAGCCAACAGCTACTTTGCCTCAGTGACTAAAATACTTGAGACCTGTCGCAGGACTATATTTGCCACCGGTGCACTGCCATTATGTGAAGGCTGAGGACAACAACGAGGCAACAGCAGAGAATATATTTGCCGAACAAAGCTTAAGAGCCAACTTGTACAGCCTTGGACTGAAAGTACAGCTACCAGCATACATCAAGTCATCTCACATGCAGAAAAAACATAAAATCAACATTGCATAGTCAGAATCCCTCACAAGCAGAGTACTCTGAAGGTTACCAGACTGCAGAGAGGGTCTGACCCCAACTGAGCACAGACCACAGCTGACATTTAAAGCAAGAGATGAGTGGACTTACGGGTTTGAAGTCGTTGTGGCTGCAGTCCTGGCCCTGGTATCTGCAGTAGAGCATCATCTCCTTAAGGTCGTGGCCTACCCTCTCGATGAACTCCTTCATGCTGAACGCCTTGGGCCTGTAGGCCGTGAAGTTGGCTTTTTCCTGCAGGAAGGCGAGCACGTCGGGCTCAGCGAGGTGAGGCTGGGGGATCGTCAGGTGCACATCCAGCAGGGCCAGCAGCTCTCCAGCGTGGTACAGGTCGTTGCGCGTGAGGCGGCTGAAGCGGTACGCGTTCAGGTTACAAATGGTGACGGCGGGAAAAACCAGACTGCTCGACACTACGGCGTCCACGCTGGTCACGTGAGGGTAGGAGAGGAAGTAGGCAAACCGCTCGGCGCTCTCTAGGGCCAACAGTCCCAGGCAGGTCAGCAGAGCGGCAGCCCAGAGCAGGCGGCGGGCGCTGGGCTGGCCGTACGGGAAGACGAAGCGCAAGCCGTGCAGCGTGCTGCTGTGGGCGAAGGCCTGCCAGGAGGTGGGGCGCAGGCTGGAGCTCTCCTGGCTCCCCTGACTGCCACAGCTCTCCTTCAGATCCATCATCAGCCCACCGCCTCCTCCACCGGGGAGCCCCCCTTTGCACTCACACCTGCACAGACGGGAGAGTCAATACGAGACTTTACTCATATCGACTGCACGGATGAAAGACACTGAAACAGCAGATGGAAAACATGGGAGGAAAAAAAAAAAAAAACTGACAAAAAAGAAAAAGTACACACAGGAAGGCAAAGATCTCCACAACCCAAATAACTACTACGGAGAGTTGGAGGAGAAAGATGCTCCCTCAGGGCATCCCTCTCCTCTCCACCTCCACTCTCAATCACTCCTTTGAACTGAGAGTTACTGTGGCTGCCAGCCTGCCTGTGGCTCCTACAACCCTCAACACACACTCTACCCCAAATCCCCCCTGCTAAAAAAAATCGCCCGCCTCCCTCTTGTTTCATGCCCTCTGTGACTGCTCGATTTCACCAAGAGGTAAGTCCTCTGTGACACCCGGAGCGAGAGGTGAGAGTCACATAAGCCGCGAGGAAATGAAAAGCTGCCTGTGTGTTCTAACATCCCGACTCATCTCCATTCAAACACACTCGGCTCATGCATGCATGCATGCGGACTGACACACACAAGGCTTCTCCCCGTGCCCTCAACTAATGACAAGCCTGAGCACCTCTCTCCCGTGCAGCCTAGCGAGAAGACATCCAGCCGGCGCGAGTGTGTGTCAGAGTGTGTGTGTGTGTGTGAAAGAGAGAGAGAGAGAGACAGAGAGGGAGAGACACTGAGAAAGCAAAAGAGAGAGAGCAAGAGACGCTGGTGATGAGAGCCGCCGGTTAGTCTCGCATGCCGATCCAAAACTCCTCCTGTTTTCCTCTGGCCAGATACATCCGCTTTCCCTCCTCTTCCCAGCTCATCTGTGGCGGCGGCGAACAACAGCGGAGCCGGGAGAGACGGGAGGCACACACACCAACACACATGCTTCAACAGAGAGAGAGAGAGAGAGGAGAGAGGAGAGAGTAGAGAGAGAGAGACAGAGAGAGAGAGAGAGAGAGAGAGTAGAGAGAGAGAGGGAGAGGGAGGGAGGCAAGACAACGCTCTCCTCCCTTTTCAAAGTCTCACTGAACCTCCCTCTTCCTCCTGCAAACACCGCCACCTTTGCTCGCTGTGCAAACCTTCATACTTCCACAAAACAGAGTGATGGATGCAAAAAAATGGAGAAACAGACAGACAGAAGATGGAGAAGGGGGGAGCTCTGGCTGAGTGGATGTCATGGGAAGTGAAGCAGAAGTGGAGACGGAGGAGTAAAGGCAGGGAGATGTAGGTTGAGGGGAGGGATGAGGACAAAAATAAAGAGAGGAAAACTAAAAAAAGAGCAGGCAGGCGGCGGCGATGTCAAACAGAGGGAAGTAATTTAGACACACAACGTCACAGCAGAGGGACGCAGATGTAAAGGGAATAATAAGAGGCGCGGAGTGTGTTTGTCGGGCGTAATGGGACGTTTAAAATCGCAGAGGAATCAAACTGATCCTTCACCCGAGAAGCTGCGCAGTTTATCAATAACGAGAGGCAGGAAGCAGCGTGAAGCGATACAAGGAGACAGCAGGAGGAAAAGTGGTGAGAAGAAAACAACGAGGGTGTGAGAGCGTTAAAAGGTGGTAAAAGAGAAAAGAAAAAGCCTCAGTGTGTGTTGAGACGTGATGGAAAAAGACAGCTTGTCGGCGTGATCACTGACAATAAATCTGAATTTCATCACATCACTTTCAGCTGAAAGAAAACTTAAAGCTCACTAAACTAGATACGGCAGAAATAGAGTGAACACTGTTGATACTGGATATTTTTAGATACCGATACGGGTATATGTAAAATATACATGGTGCATTTATAATATATGAGACAATATACATTTTTAACATAAATACATAGGCATTTTTATTTTAATTTACATGTTTGTAGGGTTTTAATGCCCTATATGTAAATTATTTAGGTACTACTTTAGAAGTAGACAACCTAAAAACCAATGTTTTGTAAACTTGTTGGGTTAATTTTGCTATTCAATTAAGAAAAATTAAGACAGCAGCCAGAGCGTTGTCGTTCAAAATGCTTTCTAGTTCATTATATATGATACATTAGATTTTTTTTTTTATCTTAAATTATTTATTTTAAAGCATATTTTTTTAAAATAAATGATATACATTTTAATAAAATATACATTTAAAAAACTTTTTTTAAGCACTTTGGTGTAAAGCTGTTGTCTTAAATGTTCTATACAAAAAACAGTAACTTGAAATTTATGGTAAAAACCTTCTGGTGTTGGACACCAAAAACAGCAGCAGTAAATTTTACAGTACAAATCTCAGTAGAGCTGCAATGATTAATAATTGTTTCGTCAACTACTAAATTAATTATCAACTAATTGGATGATCTTTTATTAAATTTGAGTAGTTTTGCTGAAGAAAAATTCTCTGATCCCAGTTTTTTAAATTTGATATTTTCTGGTTTGTTTACTCTTCCACTGCAGCAAACTGAATATATTTGGGTTGTGTACAAAACACGACACAACATTTTGGGCTCTGACTGATTTTTTTCACCATTTTCCATCATTTTAACAACCAAACAACGAATCGTCAGAGAAAATAATAGCAAGCTGCAGCCTTAAACTACACTGAAAATTAATTTGCGTCAATAAAAATTAGAAAACAGCAAGAAAATGTGTGTGTCTTTAATAGAACGGCTAAGAAAGGCTTAAATAGATATAAATACACTCTCTAGCATCTTTTTCAATAATAAACACCAATAGACATGTGATGTGGACGAGTTTCTATCACTTTATGACCTTTGTCATTAGTTCTTGTCCTCAATTAATGCTTTTTCTAACACATACTGATGTCAACAAATACATTTTCACATTTTTATTTAGTTATTTAACTGACCAGGAAAAGAGCTTTATGTTATTTCTGAGATACGACAGCTAGACTGTAACCATAAATCTCCTGAATGTCAGATCACACCTAAAATTACCTGTAATTATGTTTAAAACAGCGATTATGTGGGTCATTACCACAACACAGCAGCATTGCCTGACACTAGATGAAGTACACCTGCCACATTTACAATCAGTTCCCATCTGCAAACATGACTTAGGCCAGAAAAAAACTAAACAAGACCAACAGGTCATTTGACTACGAAACTTTCACACTGCACTAAAAATGTAGGACCCCCTGTGGGTAAAATCCCACCATGCTGTCAGCCCAGAACCTCATTTTCTCAAGTTACTGGGGCAATTACTGTGTACCCTTAATGAAGTGGTTAAAAATTAATAAGCAGTCATAAAAATGTGCCTTAATAGCTCCAGGATAAAGCCCAAAGTTTGAGCAGTGTGCAGTTTCATTAAATGCACATGAACTACAGTCCATTGGAACCATGTAAAGTGAATTCTGGACTGAATAATTCAATAATTTAATAAATAGTGAGTAATTGTCATCACTTACTGAACACAGTCGTTTTTTCCACCAGTGTTGCGCAACTTTATGCACGTGCTTTCATAATTACATCACCTGTATGCTCATTTTCACATAGCACGTGAACATTTTCTCAGCCAAACTCTCTTTTAATGTATATTTTAGTAGTTTTCAAGAATTTTCAGCGGCTTTACGTGTGCTTCACAGTGGTTAAAGTGCGTATTTGGCGCATTAGCTCACCTGTTGCCGCTGCTGCTGCTGCTGAGGAGGAGGAGGCCTTCACATCCAGGATGAAATTTCTTCGCCCATGATCGTCGTTTAAATCCTCAGTTTCATCCATTTCCGAATAAATTCACGCTTTTAATCGCCCTCTCGGCTTAGAAACTCTTTGTAAATACGTTTTCAACCGACTTTAGAGACTTTACAGACGCAATTTTTCGTGCGCCACCGGTGAACATCTTCGAGCCAGTCAATTTTGCGCAGCTGCAATCTGATTGGATGATGACAGAGAGAAAGTGATGGCGCAGTTCACCACCCCGAGTTGCGGAGAGACTGGGTTGCGCAGTTTGTTGAAGCTGCGTCGCCATTTTAAATATTTACCTGAGAGTCATGAAGAAATTATTTGTTTTTGCAATTCTCCTTAAGTCCTTACCCTTAAGTCTGCATTATTTTGCCTAGTTGCTTTTATTGGTTAAAATTGCATTAAAGGACCAGTTTAACTCATATAATGCAGTTTTTTACTTTCCAAAAGTCATTGCAGCTTTCACACAGGGGCGTCTCCAGATATTTTTTATACTGGTGGCACTGGAAATCTTGGGGTGGCACCAAAAGCCATAACTGAGAAACTAAGATTCTGATATGCTGTTCCAGGCAGTATGACAGATAATTAATTACATACTGATATAATTTGGCTTCTTGTTTCACAGTGAATGTTACTAATAATCTGACGTGACTGACAGTCCAGGAGAAGAGGTACTGCTGCATTTAAAGAGGAAATGCTTCACCATAGACAAAACTACATTTTATTCATGATTTAAACACTGGGGCTGCAAAGTGGTAGCACTGTTGCCTCGCAGCAAGAAGGTCAGCGGTTCACGTCCTGGTGGGGGCAGGAGGATCTTTCTGCAGCGTGGGTTCTCTCTGGGTGCTCCGGCTTCCTCCCACAAGTCCAAAAACATGTCGAGGCAACCCTAGTGAGGATTAAGCAGTGTATAGGTAATGGATGGATGGATATTAACACCGTCCATGTGTGACGATAATTTATTCAACAACAGCAAGTTATTGTTCTTGTTGTCCTCGGCTACCTGTTGCAGTATTATGATAGTTATTTAGACGATCAGATGCTCATTGAGGCGTCCATTTGCACAATAAAGTCACTGCTGCAAACCTCTTTCTGTTGTAAAAACCTCCCTAATGAAAAATAAAAACTTGATGTGACAGCAACATATTTTGACTTTAGTAAACAGATTCGACTTTTACAGTAAAATACTATCCACCTGTGATGGAGCTCACCTGGCTGAGGTCAAGAAAAGTTCACCTGCTGTTAGATCCTCATCCGTCCTGTCTCCATGTGAGGGATCATTAATAATTAGAGTAAATAATGACGTTACCGTTTTGTTGTGTTGTGCAGAAATGAGTGCAGCTCTCTCTCTTTGGAGATTCTCATTTAGATCCTGCTGTTGTTTGATGATGCAGGTATTTCATAAACTCAGGGGAAAGACTCCTACAAACAGCTGGAAGCAACAAACTTCAGCTGCTGTTAAGAGTTTTGAGGTCTGTTGCTCTGTGCCTGTTCTGCTACTTGTATTTGAACACCACAGTTGCATTTGCTAAAACTTGGGCATCGATAGTAAAATTTTGAAAATTTTCTGTTTTCAGTTCTGAGATTTTTTGTAAGTTCACACTCAACAAAAACAGCATCTTCCCTGAGAAGCCATTTTAAAGGCTCAGTATTTCCGGAAATATATCTCCTACAATCATGAAACTTGGTGAGAACAGAGACAGTATTGTTCCAAGTGCAACGAAAATTATTGAATGACTCCAGAAGATGCCAGATTTTGAATTATTGGGCCCCAAAAAGGGTGGTATTACAGCCCCTCCAAGTTCCTGTATGCATATATATTTATACATGTATTCATATTTTCTGTTGAAAGCAGTCCTTGGCTGATATTTCACCAATATTTGAGGCATCTAGCATCAATAAAAATTGTACATATGGCAAGTATGACGAGCTACGGTTCCAGTTTTTACTGTTTCAAATTCAAGATGTAGACTCATTTGTATGACCACTAAAACCAGTGTGCACATGGGTCTATATATGGTCAATATACGTGCAAAGTTACAAGCTGCTTCCATGTTGTCTTTATGTTGACTTTAACAATGTGCGAGGCTTGGTCTGCAACAGTAAAAGAGAAACTGATGATAATTCAACAGTAAATATCATTTTTATTAAAAGACAAACGAAACAAGATATCAGTTTTTATATTAAAAGCAACAAAAGAAAATGCAAAAGAAAAGTGTTCATTCTTCGATGGATTCATGTTTAATTCAGAAAATTCTTAAAAGCCATTTCAAAGTCTCTGTCGGTCTTAGTGTCTAGCTTGTATCGTCCTCTCCTGTGTTTAATTAGAGGTGTGATGCTGACATAACATGTACTTTTGGCACCAAACATCATGTGGAGGCCACT
Source organism: Stegastes partitus (assembly GCF_000690725.1). Taxonomy (NCBI): domain Eukaryota; kingdom Metazoa; phylum Chordata; class Actinopteri; family Pomacentridae; genus Stegastes; species Stegastes partitus. The sequence goes on along the minus strand of NW_007578056.1, from coordinate 120,688 downwards.
CGATCAATGCAGCCGGTCCACTCTGGTGCAGGATCTTAACCTTCACATCCTCCTACTCTTCATCTTTCTCAGTGATGAATCCAGACACCATTTAACATCACACAACACAGAGTCTTTTTGTTTGTTTCCTGCTTCAGATGAATATAACAAGAAAACATAAAAGCTCAAAATGTCTTTGTAACCGTCGTGTCGGTAAAGTCTGTGTTACTGTGGAAAAACACTCTGATCTAGTCAACACTGCTTCATGTAAAGATTATGTTTATGTGAGTTACAAGACCTGTAACACCAACTGCACCATATTTGTTTTTGAATTTGTCGACTAACAATGCTGAAATTTCATTTAATGACCGCATATGATTGAACCGTATCCATGTTCAGTAGCCTTTGGTCTCTCTGTTCCTAATAATGCACATTTGGGGGTATCTATCCATCATTCTGCCCTTTCAGACTAAGTTCAGCAATTTGCAACAACACAGAAAGCCTAATTAAAAGTAAAGAAAGACCAAAGTATTTCAGTGTTATCTCTCCCTCATTCGCACACACACACTGTCAGTCGATCACACAGTCTTTTCTCCCAAATGAAATTTGCTGTGGTCTCAGAGAGCTGCAGGGTTTGCTGGTTTCTTAACAACTTAATTAAGCAAATCTCCCCTTTTTTCCACCGAGGTAATGAGCGTAGTTTTACAGGGATTAAACAGTCTCCGGGGTTGAAAATAAGGCTTTATGCGTTAGCAATCTTATCTGCCTTTATCCATCCAACCAACTTTCTATCCGCGGGATTAGAAAAGGCAGCAGGATTGTTAGCCTTTCCTTATACTTCTCTTTTTAATTTGCATGGTATTAATGCTAAAAAGCTTAGCGCGACGTTCTGAAATATGAGTCTAAATTTATTTTTCCTGTACCGGGTGAAAGCGTAAATATGCTTCTTGACTAAACACTGACAGCAGATAATCAGTCATAAATTTAGAGGCGTCAAAGAAAAGATTCACCAAGACATGAGTGGTAAATTAAAGGAAAACTAAAGAGGAGTTTTAGTGAGGCCTCCATCGTGTCAGAGTCTCTATTCAAGGTATGAAGAGCATTTCTGCATAACATATTCTCTCGTTTGGCTTTCTGATAATAAAGATGTTGTTCTATAATCTCCCACAGGCTTTAATCTGGATTAGGATCTTTGACTACGGATGTCGTGATGGAAATCATTTTCGTTCTTATCAAACCCCTGATGTTCTGTAGGGAACCATTTGTTCTCATTTAACTCGCTTATTCACATTTCTTTCTTAATGCGTCACCTACATGTATATAAGCAGCATGTAAATAATGTATTTTATCTGCACAGTATAAAGAATTCAACTGACAGAAATGCAACAACTACTTTCTCCTCCATTGCCATTGTGCAGTAAAAACCCTAATTTATGACCTTGTAAACTGCAATTAACTCAAGAATCCCTGGTCAAGGTCTGAGCACATGAACAAATTTGACTTAGAACTAGAAATTAAAAGTTCATTCATTACCCTTGAAAACCTTTTTGATTTTTCATAAATAGGATTTTCAAGAGGATCAAAAGTACATCATAGACAGTTTTTTTTCCCCAACTGCTGTTCCAACTCTGAAAATAAACTTTGAACTTCAGTGTTGGGGGTCACTTATGTGTTAAAAAAAAAAAAATCGGCATTGTGAACATTTTTAATTCCAAGACAACTGGCAAAGACTATGTAATACAGCGCTGATAAAAAGTATTCACTCCTGTCATTGCTTTTCAATATTGAATTACTGTCAATTTAATGTGCCTATTCTTTGCTTTATTAATTTCACCCTCTACCTTTCCAAGCCTTCAGGGACCTGCTCCCAAAAGCATCCCCACACCATGATGCTGCCACCAACATGCCTCAGGGTGAGGATGGCGTTTGCAAAACATAGCAACTAGTCCGATGGCCAAAAAGCTCATTTTTGGTCTCATCAGGCTAAACAACCTTCTTCCAGTTGACTTCAGAGTCTCCCACATGCCTTGTGGTGAACTCTAAATGAGATTTAATGTGACTTTTATTCAAAATTAACTGCTTTGACTGGTGATAACAGGCAACAGTTGTCTGCACAATCTCTCCCGTCTCAATTGCTGAAGCCTGTAACTCCCTCAGAGAAGTCATAGGTGTCTTGGTTTCCTCCCTCACTTCACTCTTTCTTGCTTAGTCACACAGTTTTTGAAGATGACGAGCTCTATTCAGATTTACATGCACCATATTCCTTCCATTTCTTACTGATGGATTTAACTGGACTCCAAGAGACATTCAGTGACTTGGAAATGTTCTTGTATCCTTATGCTTTTCACAGAGTTGCTTGGAGTGTTCTTTGTCTTTATGATGTAGTTATGGCGTACTGATTCACCAGTGGCTGGACCTTCCAGATGCAGGTGTTTTTATACAAAAGTCACTGAGACACATTCACTGTACTCAGATGATCTCTTGTGCAACTTTAGCACCAACTAGCTGCGCCTGTGTGGAATTTGTGTGTCACTTTTTGCAGTCACTGTTTTTAGATTTCATATTTTTAATTAATTGACATGACTTTGTAGAAATGTGTTTTCATTTTGGCATGAAAGCATCTTTTTTATGTCATTTGTCAAAAAAGGCCAAATTAAATTGACAATGATTCAATGTTGAACAGCAATAAAAAGGCAAAGTGAATACTTTTTTTATGGGCCCTGTATAATTAAAGTCTTTGGACCAGCTGTTAAATTGACCTTGAGGTGAGACTGTTTTATCAGCCAGTGTTTGTGTGGTTTGTTATTCTTGTTTTATGAACGCCATGGTTACATTTTCACATCTGGACTGAGTTTTTAATTCAACACCACACTCGTGTGCATGCATTTGAGTGGTCCTGTTATTGGTGTAAATAACAATCAGTGAAAATTGAAGCAATGTGACTTATGTATTTTAGGTTCTATCATTATTATTACTATCAACTATTCATTACAGATACAACTTGCTAAAAACGATGCGTATTGGATGGATTTTTCAACCTGATCTCAGCAAGTTAACACTGCTTTACATAAGAGATAAAAAAAAAAGTCTCCCCAAACCACTGATACCACTTTAAAAAAATCTTTCTAAAGGTTTTTTTTGGGAGGTCACCAGGCACCATTTGAACTACACAGGCTACATGACGAGACCGGAAGAGTAATTACACTCTCAGACGATCTTAATGGATTATGAAAATAATAAGCTCTAACCAGGAGATAATAAGGCTGCGTAAGTACCAAAGTTGGCGAGAGTGGGCACAGCTGATTATTACCTCTGGCGAGAGGCAATTGGAGTAGAAGGGCAAATTATTCTAGTGTGAGAGAAATAGCTGCAGACTCGCCGGAACCAAGCCCCCCTTTTGTGAAGGTCTTAATTGGTAGATGTGCAGATTAGGGAAGGAGCAGCCCCCTTCTGCAGACACACATAAACACACACAGTTTCAAAGTGCCTGGTTCTGGTCAAATTAGGTTCCCTTCCAATTAGGAGTTTTATCATCAGGACTGTTAACTGGGTTCTGGATGTCTGCGCGCTCTCATAAGCTCATGAACTTGAGTAATGAAGTCCACCAGGACCTAAACTGCGAGGCAGGGTGTAAAATGCTACCCCCTGCTGGTATTAAACACTGACTATATATATGATACACAACAGATGGGCTGCATCTCCAGCTGTGGAGCTTCACTTTTTTTTGTATTGTGACCTGTAATTTCTGGTTATGAGACTCTCTGGGTTGTTTGATTTTTTTTTTTTCAAGAAGCAACAGTTTTCAAGCTTTTGCAAAAAATAAAAAATCACTGAATTTGGTGCCAGACAAACAGATTTTTCTTTATTATTGTAGTGTAGCTGTGGCCAAAATTTGTGTCAGGACCTCAAAAAAGACGTATGAATTGTGTCAGCAGCCCTCACCTCTGGAAAAGCCATCCAGTGGTGATCAGAGCTCTAAATGTAACCTTAAAACTCAGCTTTTTAGGCTGCATTCCTGCAGTTTTTATGCAATTTCACATTAACTTATTTATTACTCTTAAAGTTTATTATCATTCTTATTTTATTCTATTTTTATGTAAAGCACTTTGAGTTGCATTTGCTGGAGGAACAGTGCTATACAAATAAAGTTGTTTTTATAAATATGAAAGCTTGCAAAATATATAGCAGTATAACAAAAGCAGAAAAACACTTCTGCTGCAAAAAGAATCTGTTCTCTAAATTATTTCTCTCTTTTTTTGTCAATTACTGGATAGTTTTGCCTGTAAATCTGTAAAAATATTTAAATAAAACCAAAAGAGTAGATGATCTAATGCCATATGCAACCTGTGACATGGGGCTGGAAGAGGAAAAGATTTATTTTAAGAGGCCACAAGCCAAAAAAAAAAAAAAGTCAGGAAACACTAACAGAGTGACCCCATCTGACTCATCTTTTGACCTCTGGTAGAACCCCAAACCATAGTTTAGGAAACAACTCATCCACTGTGTATAAAATGCACCTCTTCGGGACTTGTTGTTTTGTCCGTGGACTACAGCACTTTAGATTTGACATAAATCAATTGCCATTAGGATCAAGTGTCGACTTTGAGCGTTTTCAGGTGTTCACGTCGATACTTGGGAAACACAGACACCCTCTTTATTCCCCAAATTATTAGAGAAGCAGCACAATGACAGCCTGCAATTTAAATATAAACTATAAAGACAAACAACGTGATGAGACGTTTTGATTTCTAGTGAACCTGCTATTTCACCAACAGGTTTCTTCTGGCTGAAAGACACGTGAATAAGTATCAAACATCAGCAAGACCTTGTATTGGATGTTCATAATGTTCTCTGCTGACCGTTTCTTGACCACTTTGGCTTTATGTTTCACATCACTGTCTTGTTGGAGGCTTCAGTGCTGACCAAGGACAGGTTTTTCTGCAAAGTGTCTGATGTTTTCCTCCAGAATCATAATGTCATCCTCATTTCTCATTATGTCTTTTACTTGAGCAAGGCTGCCGGGTCTACTGGCTGAAAAATGCCTCCAAAGCATTACGTTCCCACCACAGTGTTTGACCATGAGGATGGTGTTCCTTCCTTTGTGTCCAAACAACTCTATTTTCATCTCGTCCAACAACAGGAGTGATGACTAAAATGTTCTTTTTTTTGTCCCGCTATGCTTTTGTCTGTCTTAGAGAAGTGGAGTCCTCCTTGGTCGGCCTCTAAGATGTTGCTACCTGAACTGCTCACATTCATTAGTCTTGGTGCTGACCTTGGATTTTGCTTCGCCTCGACCATTCTTACTGAGTGTGGAAGTCACTTTTGGTTTCCTACTACGCCCTTCGAGATTTTTTACAGTGTAGAACTCCTTGTACTTTTTGATTAAGCTTTGCACTGCAACACCAAGCTATTGCTTCATAGCCTTTAAATGTTTCGTGAGCAGCCACAATGTTCAACCTAATAGCAGCTCACTCAGCTCTTTGGTTTTATCCATGACTTGTGATTGACTAGTAGCTGAAACTACTGCCACAGCTGTTCTCAGGTTATAGTGTGTTAGAATGCACTAGAAAAATGCTAGAATCATTAGCTGCTATCATTTGATATGGCATCGAGGCTGCATTTACCCAGAAGTTTGCGACCATTTCAGGAGATATGAATAACTTGAGGTGTGACATTTTTAGTCAAAGATAAAAAAAATTAGGCAGAAATAGTTAAAACTGATAACCATCATCATCCATAACATATTATTCTGTATTCTTCGTTGCCTGTTCATGTCATTTCCAGCCAGAAGAAACATTTTAGTCTAACAAAAATGTCCTATAAATCAAAATCTGGTATGGATATCTTTGGGTTTAATTATATCTAGTCACGGAGATAACTTTGTTCATTTGGCAAGGATTTGAGATACCCATCTAAAAACTTTAGCAGCAAAGTAACACTTTCGAAAGAGTCCCCTGGTTATTTGGGACGATCCACTGAACACACTGTCAAAATGACTTTTGGTTTGTCTGCAGTATATAGTAGCAGGACACCGTTTCTGGAAACACTGCCACTGAAGCATGAGGGCAATAACAGGGCTACCATGTAATCACCCTTACACTGACGCCGAGAGTCAGCACTTTAAACTCTCATTTACTGGTTCATTTCGGCTCCAATGTGCGGAAGCCGAGAGCCCAAACAACACAAGGCGTGTAACTGTCCCAATATTTACAGATTGCACTGTAAATTGTACTTATTTAAGCTGCGCGGCTCAAAACAGAGACTGTAAACACAATCCATTTCATCATCCCCATTCTCTCTCCTCTGAACATAAAACCGGGCGCTCTAGAGCAGCTGCATCATGCTCAAAATGACAAAGAGGCTGAGGATTAACCTGAATCCGTTACAGTGAGGCAGGGCTACTGGAGGAGTCTGGATCTGGGGATGAGATGCCGCTGGGAAAGCCTCCATAAGAGCCTGTTAGTCACAGTGCGACTCCACCCTGATGCAGATAGAGCTGGGTAAACACTGCTTGGTGAGGGAGCCCACGTGTTTACTGTGAGAATACCTTCGCCAAAATCCCTGCCCGAAAACCTCCGATACACCTCTTAATGTACGGTAAACAAATAGGGTCAGTTTATGCTCCCCCACGTCGAGGCTTGGGGACAAAGTCACTGCTGAAAATGGAGGTCGAGGACAAAAACAGAAAAACACAGCAGACAAAGCAGCCTCACGTTGCTTTCATTTAACATAATTAGCAAATCAATGTTGTCTAGAGTAGTTTTCCATTTCAAGGACACTGAAGCAGGCACGACAATGGATAAGAATGAATGGAAAAGTGAGAGGACCATCCTTAATACACAAACAGTCCCAACTAAAGTCCTTACAAAAACATGGGATGTGGAGCTGATTAATTAATAAGCACATGTTGGTTTCCAGCAACACAACAACCATCCGTGTTGCACAGTAACAACAAATTAGAACTTTTCAACACATGTAATGCGTATTTTCACCAGTTCTTCAGTCGTCAGAAGGGTTTTTTTCTTTTGAAGAGGTGACGTCAGGAAAACAGTGTTTCAGCTCAATCAGCCAGTGGAGAGTCAGTCCATCAAAGGCTGTAGGTGTCCTCAGGTAACTCTCCCAGTAGTTCATCCAGGTCGTCATCTGCACAACACAGGACATTAAAACAGTGTCTGAATAATTGATTAATTAATTCACACAACTGGTTTGGAAAAAAGAAAAAATAGGACATCTGATGACGTCATCTTGGGCCTTGAGGAAGCGTCAGTTAATTATTTATCAACACTTCTTGGAATCAATGAATTATTTAATGGGAAAATTGAACTCCAGATTATTTGAAAATGAAGTTCAATATTATGTGCCGTTCTTTTAGTGTTAACCCTTTGAGCCACAAAACTTTTTAAATTAAAGGCATTTCATCTTTGGTAAACAGAAAAAATCAATAAGGTTACAGAACTTTTCAGAGCCAGAAAGTGTAAAAAAATACAGAATAATCCCATTTTCAATTTTCCCACAGTCCTTGAAAGACTCATCTATGACATGCTTTTTGCTTTAACCAGATTTTGTAAACAAAACAAGCCATAATTCTCACGACACATAAAGAACAAAACCGTTGGAGGATGAAAAACAAAGTGAGGCCTTTTCCCCGTTGTTAGACTGTGCTCCGAGCGGTAAAATGTTAAGTGTGGCCGGAGGGTGGTGTCACATTAAAGGTCTTGTTGTTAGCCAAATCAAAACAGTTTTATCGAGTAAATGGACTGCGTGTAGCACTTTTGTTCGGTTTTTATCTCTCATTTCCACACAGCGGTGGCATGCAAATCGCGGCTCTGACTGTTGGAAGCTTTAACGTGTGGACAGGAAGAGCTGGAGATCAAACTGCCAACTCTGCGAGCTGCGGGTGAACGTCGACCTCCGGAGCCTCAGTCGCCATTATTGCTCCACATTATGGGTATTCAGTCTAGCGTGCAGAGTTTTCACATTTCTGATGGTAATCCTGGTCTGGTGTTAGATTTGAAATCATCATGTGGGGATGCTGAACGTTTGTACGAAACTTCATGCGATATTTGCCCCGGATCCGTCTGGCTGATGGAACAATGTTAAGGTCAGACGTTAGAGCCATTTCACTGTTGTGGTTGTAAGTGTAGATTTCAGGGGGACACACAGGGGATTTGTCCTTTGAATATTTACAACATGGGCATCTGTTCCCTCCACATAAAGATTTATTTTTACAGCGACACAATAACAGTACGAACAGACAAAACAATGCCTTAATGTGTTTTTAATTCAGCACCGAGTCCTTTCGTTTCCTCTCAAAATATAATTTTTGCGCCACTGAGCCACACTCAGAATGTCCAGAGGGAGGAGACCTGCAGCTCATTGTTCAAATGAAACCAACACACATGATTGGTTGCTGCAAATTCTGGATCTAAACTTGCTCCATTTGTTTTTGTGTTTTATATCCGTAGGAGCCAATCAGCGCTCAGTTCTGTGAGCAGAAAACAATCTTTAGGCTCATCTCACGTTACTAATTTCAGCCTCCTTGACTCCTCCGTCCTCCGTCTTGTGACATGAAAATCGATCTTGGTGCATCATAACAAAGGACATCTCATTTCCTAAAATGCATATTGAGCAAAGAGGACGGAGGAGCTGCGTCTGTATCCTCGCTGTGTCTTCGATTAAGTCTTTTCCGCATCCGTGACATATAAGAGGCGACACGTGGCTGGAATACACAAACCGTGTGGGCAGCCAGACAGACAAATGTGTGTGTATGATATTCAATATTAATATGTCACTCTCTATTTGTATAGTTCTATTTCGTGCGCCATGTCTTTTTTTATACCCAACACTGCATGTGTGCGTGTTAAGCAAAACATTTAAATGACATCTGTACATTCTCGTCACATTCTACCGCCTTGTGACTTAAATGGTAAGTGAAAATATATGCTGTAACTCATCATGAACACTGTCCTGCTCATCTGACAGAGATCATAAAACACAGTGGCAGGTAATTAGAAGACGACGGACTGGTGGTTCTGCTGTGCCACATGTCATATTTAATTGACGTCGCTTTATGCTGACACTCCGAGGTGAAGATGTCTCATTTTGTTAAAAACCTGTTGCCTCGACTCCTCTCTCCTCTCACATCCTCTCGCCTCCTTCACTGGAATCTCTGGTGGGAGGGACCAAGACGTGAGGAAAGGAGTTGAGGAAAGGAATGGAGGGTGTGCAATTAGTGAAATGGGACAAGGAGCTTGTCTAGTCAACTTTTAGAAAAGATAAAGTTACAACAAGCTTTTTGACCACTGAGACGGCAGGTTCGAGTTTAATTATCCAGATAAACGACGAAAGAAAATTATTTCTCCAAGTGTTAAGCTGAAAATCATGTCTCAGGCTTTGCTTCACGCAACATGGCACAGCACATCGCTAAGCTAACCCAGGTTTAGTTTCTCAGGATCTTCAAGTGTTGACTTGGCTTCCACAATATCATTATTAGATAAATATTTACGAGTTGGCTGCTGATCTCTCCTGACATTGCTAGAAAATGTGAAAAATACAAACTAGTCTGCAACCTATGAGTTTATTTTTAATTTCCAAGCTGTCAAAATGCTGCTGTTTGCAATGGCATAGACCTACAACCAATCAGAGGAACAAAACATGATGTAGTGCTGAGCGACGGACAAAAGCAAATAAAGTGTGGTTGTTTTGTAGCACTGAGTTCCAGAGCAGCAGCCATCTTGGTTGTCTACGAAAGTACGTCAAAGGCAAACCTCTGAACAGCCACTGAACCGAACGTGCCCATATTAGATAAATGATAATGATTGGCCCTTAACAGGCAAGGGCGGATGGTAATCTGTTCGAAGGGGAGGTGAGCCAGACGCATTCTGGCAGAGCACACCAAACACGAGCTCTCAGACTCGTCTGGTTCCCAAACTGCTGCCAGTCAGACAAAGAGGAAAGATTTAAAATACAACGTAAGGCTCTGACACCTTGTGCTGGGCGGTACAAAATTTCCCCTTGGGGATTAATAAGGTATTTCTATCTATCTATCTATCTATCTATGTATCTATCTATCCATCTATCTATCTATCTATATTTTGTGCTAACTGAATAATAAGAAGAAATCAACAGGTTAATCAAAAATGTTAACGCTGTTTTTTTTGCATCTGCAGTGCAAATCAGAAGCCTCTTTATTACACAGCCCTTGTTTTGCTACACTTCCTCTGGCTTTGGGAGGACAGCCAAATGTTAATATCTCACAACATTACCAGACAGCGTTTATGTTTCATTCAGGGAAGCCAAATTATACTGCAGCGTGACACTTGGCAAACTCAGGATGTGACCAGAATTCATCTCTCCCCGGCCTCACTACGACTCTGATTACATTCACGGGGCCCCACCTGCATCCCAGCCCGGTTCCTGTGGTGTTGGGTCCCTGGCACATTCCCGGGGGCCTCTGCTGGAGCGAGTGTCAGCCGGACCTCCAGGCTCTCTTCCCTCCTCGTCTTCTTCGTCGAACACCAGCTGCATGCGAGACACCGGCCCCCGGAGGACGCCGGGACGCCGAGCGGGTGACAGCAGCAGCGGCTCCTGGATATGGATAAAAATGTTTCAGAGGGACACATGACAGCTTGACAGAACATTTTTCTGGACGAGAGACGTAATATGTGCTGGAATGCAATGGTGCTATTCTCAGCTGATAGCGGCTCACCAGGACCAGCGGGGGGAGCTGAGTGGAGGACAGACTGACGCCATCGGGGGCGTAGATCCTCAGCAAGTTGTTGGGAGTCACGTTCAGGTAATGGTTACGATGGGAGGGAGAGAACACGCCCACCTGTTCACATGAGCAAGGTAATATATTCAGGTCAAGCTCGAGCACGACACTGCAGGGGCGATATTCTTTATGGTGGAGGGCAGTGAGTGTTACCTGTTTGAGCAGCAGCACAGCTCCGACCTTCAGCTCCTCCGCTCTGTCCTCTAAGAGACGCCGATGCACAGTTCCCTGAATCTCCCCTTGAGAGTGCGACAGAATGAGAGTAAGCAGCACACTGTTTAAAAAAAAATGGCTGGATAGAAGCACAAGATGTACTGGAGGTCAGCTGCAACAGTCTAAAGCCAAGGGGAATGAACATCACCTTCAGTTCGTGCAAAAGTGAAACGACCAGTTTAACTATCATAACAAAATGTAGATCAGTGCATAAAAACATGAAATAGCGTTTAAATACACATTAGTGAGTACTCGAAATCTAAATACGAACCTGTCGACAGGCTTGAAAATCATGGTATCTTTAAAAAAATAAACTAGAAAATGAAAATACAACAAATCACCAGCATTCATCAGAGACAGAAACAGTGGAAACAAGAAGAATAGTTGTATTTTCAACCTTCTGATGAAAGAATGAGTTCTTTTTAAGAAAATGAACCAAATCCGATGTTAAAATCATCATCGTATTTCATTTAATCACTTTATTCCCGACATGTCTCGTTTGAAAATACACAAAAAATAAACCATTTGCTCTCATTAGATTCTGTAAATAACCAAAGATTCTTTAGTGCAACTGGACGCCATTAGTGACACAGAGGCCACCAACGGTCACATAAAAAAATTCAGGAACTCTTCGAGTGAACTGCAGACTGTCTTTACACAAAACCGTTATAATCCAAATATGAGAACAGACTAAAACTCTAACTAGTAAAATATCTACACAAGTGAAGCCAACAATTTCTTCCAGTACTGCTAAAATTTGGAAAAATGTTGGACTTTTGATTCCAGGTTGTTGCTTTTTTTTTTTCTTTAAATTGTATTTGAATAAATAAAAAAAAATCCCAGAAATTAAACTTTTGCTTTGTTTTTTTGTTTTGTCTTTGATATGATTTATGGCATTTTAACTGTCATAACTTTTTCAGTTCTATCTACTTCTAGACATGGTTGTGCTCTTAGAACTTTATATTGCCGTGAGTAAAAATGTGACAGGAGCGAAAAATAAATGAAAATACACCCAGAAACCACTTGGGGTTCAGAGGATTAAACCTCTTTATTATCTTCACGTGTTTGTCCTTTTCTTAAATATTGTCTTGAAGAAGCCCTGCGGCATTTTCTGGTAAAAATGTTACGTTTAAAGTAACCCAAACACGCTGCATGTATCCTTCAGGCCAGACAGACATCATGAATGAATTTTTAAAAATATTTTAAATCCTGCATTATTTACGTTCATGTCTGTTAGTCAGCGGTCCTTTTCTTCCCTTCCCTTTATTGACTCATTTTTATTTTTCGGGATGTGTAACCACCATCCGCTGGTGAAATAGCACGAATCCTTCAGCATGAATATGTATCACATCACCGCTGTGCATGTGTGTCCTCAAGTGTATGCACAAAATAACAACCAAACATGAACTCACTCATAAAGCAATGACTCAGAGATATGAGAAGTAAAGTTTCTTTCAGGGTAAAAAAAAGCCTTTTCCATTAGGGCTGTAGCAAACAATTATTTCCACTGTTGACTGATCTGGTGGTTATTTTACTTATTAATCGATTAGTTGCTTGGGCTGAAAATGTCAGAGAAGAAAGAAAAATGTTGATCATGGTTTCCCAAAGCCAAAGATGACACATCTCTTGTTTGTCCACAATTCAAGGATGTTGAGTTCATAAAGGAGGAGAGAAATCAGAAAATATTCACATATCAGAAGCTGGAATTTTGACATATATTTAAAAAAAATAAATACTCAAACTGAATAATGAGTTATCATGACTGATTAAATAGTTAATTCGATTTAATAGCTCAGGCGAAATAGCCAGCAACTCATTTATCATCACAAATCCAGTTTATTGTCGTTATTTTTGACAAATAAAACCTCAAAATAGCTTTTATTAACAAATTATAATTCTCCACACCTGTACATTTTACAAGGAGTAGCATCTGCTTCAAAAGTGTAAACGTGAGAAATAACTAACAAGTCTCATTTAGACATTTGCCAAAAATTAACCATTTGATCTCATCGGAGTCTGTAAAAAAAATAAAAAATAAAAGATTATGCACTCAGCTCAGTTTTGACAAAAGTCACTTCACAGATAATGAAGGAAGTTTTGGGCAGAACTGCAGGCTGTTTTAAATACAAGACAAGTATGGGAAGAAGTTTTTGTAATTCTACGTAATTAAATAAAGTAACTAATTAAATGCAAGTTGTGATTTATGGAATTCTAACTTAGTCATACTTCACAAAACACATTTCTGAGTTCTCCCTCCTTGTAACTACGGTTGTGTTGTTTCCATGGAGGTGCACGATTTTATATCACAGTAAGAAATCAGCTCACAGTGAGTAAAAAATATGACAGCAGCTAAAAGCCAGAAACTACTTGGAGTTCAGAGGTTAAAAAGCAGGAGAGAAAAATGGATAAACGCCCTGAGCCGCTAATTTGTTGATTTATTTGCTTCTGTCAATTACTTTCCCAGCACTATTGGGCTGGAGTCACCACAGGCTCACAGCAGCCTCACAGAAAAGTGCCTGCAGGGAAAAAAGCTGCAAACTGTCCAGCAGGTGGGAGGCACATTACTGAGAGAACGGTCCCTCGTGGTGTCAGAAGCACTTAATACCCACCCACCACTAATGCCAATCTACTGCTATTGAATCACTAATAAGCACTTAAGTCCTCTGTTGAGTACAACATCCTCTCCTGAGCGCTGATAATCAGTACACCTCATGTGGCTGCTCTCTGGGGGCCATGGCAACCGGCTCAGCTCAGAGGTGGATCAGACAAAAGGGTGAAGGCTTAAGGCGGGAAACTAGTCGAGGCTTCCTGCTGCAGAGGCAGGTGGACTGGATTAGTGTATTTCGTGTACACGTTTGTGTGTCTGAGTGTAACAAAGGATGTTACAAAGGCTGGACTTTGCTCTCGGACCATGTGGAGCAACCTTCCTCGTTAGCTCACCCAAATTTCTTTACTTTACAACAGGGCCCTCAGATTCTGGAGTGTTTTGTATCAGCTCTATCAGTGTGTGTGTGTGTGTGTGTGTGTGTGTGTGTGTGTGTGTGTGTGTGTGTGTGCGGACTACCTGTAGGGTCTTTAAATACAGCCTTGGCATCAGCATGTGTGTGGATGATGCTCTTCAGAAGCACAGCCATGTTGGGCACTTTGTTTCTTGCCAGTTGTTTCAGTGCAGCCTGAGTGGAGGAGGAAAAAAAAAAACCCCACCACATTCATTAGATTCCGTTTGATTGGTTAATTGATTGATTAACTGACAGTCTAAATTAACTGGCAGCCACTTGGATAATTAATCTTTTGCGCAACGTTTCCAGCAAACATGTCAAGTTTACTCAGTCAAGCTTGTAAAATCTAACGATGTGAAGCTTTTTTGTGTCATATATGATAATAAGATAAAAAAACGAATCAGCCATAACATTAAAACCACACTGGTTCATATTGTGGAGGTCCCACTCATGCTGCCAGAAAAGCTGGATTATTCCATCTTAAATCATTCTTTCTGATTTGCTTGAAACTTTTATCACACATTATCAATATTGAAAATAGCATCTGCAACATTTTAGACAGTTATATCAGGTGCTTTCTGAGATAATGTTTTGTTACGTGCTCAAAAATGGGAATTCAAATGGTGGAATTAATATTACTTTTTCATATTTCAACGTACCCAGAATCAGAGAATATTTGATCAGCTCTTCAGATTCTGAAACAACGACTTGATGAGAAATAATAGTGAAAATTTCAGGCTTTTATCTTTAATAGGAGCTGAGATATTGACATCCGAACTTAGCCACAAATTCAAACGTGTAAAAAAAAAAAACAACAAGTTGACAGTGGATTGAGCAGCAAGTTAAAAAATATATAAATGTATGTATATATTCAAATATTGAATATATCCAGCTAAAAATTTCACAAATATCTTTATAAATGTCCATATTCTATGCTATAAATATTTTAGGCAAACCAGAGATGGTTGAGCAGGGATTGTTTTAAAATTTGATGATTGAAGACGGAGTGACCCAGCTCTGACTTGTTGAAGCCTGGACTCACAGATGCTCAATCAGATTGAGATACAGATCATTTGGAGGCCTAGTCAGCATCTTAAACTCCTCGTCATGTTTCTCAAACCCTACCTGAACAATGTTTGCAGTGTGGCAGGGAGCTGCATTGTGCTGATATGTGAATACAGCTGCCATGAAGGCGTGAACGTGGTCTGCAGCCATGTTTCGGTAGGTCTCAAAGTAACATCAACAGGAGTGCAGGGTTGGGATGTCAATTTTACTCCTTTTTCTCACCAAATAGTCCTCAGCATTATCGATCAATGCATTAACCATTACTTTCTTCCAAGGACTGTCAGTTTTTCCCAACTACAGACGTGATTTTTCCGTCACAAATGGCTCGGTTCCACAAGACACCTGGAGTTGGGAAAACTGTCAAACTAGAGTACAGCTTGTCTTGAAAATATGAGCACTGGCTGCAAACCAATGACCCGAATAGTCGTCTCTGTCATGGTGGCCAGTTGGTAGCCAAACCCCCATGATGCTCACAGCTCGGCATCATGGAACTGCCTGTAGACTGTGCAAACGCCTCCTCAGGTCACTGCGGTGTTCAACACCACACAGGCACCGTACTCTTCCCCTTGAGGAAATTCTGAGAAAAATACGGCTCCACCAGACGACAAATCCTGCCAAAAACGGGCTATATTTGTTGGAGTCACTCCCCAGGGATGTCTTGAGTAAAAGGCGCAAGACATGAGCGCTACGAGAAACCAGAGTAACCGTGTAACAAACAAAACAGGAAGAGGTTCGGCTCACGTACAAGACATTGTCTAACATGCATGTCCTCTGTCTTCTGCTTAATCTGTTCATATATTTTTATTCGGTTTAATTTTTAACAGCAATATATCCACCCAAGGCTTTTCGGCAGAACTTAACTCAGACCATCACAGTGCCTCCACAGGCTTCTTCCCATCTTGCATCCTGCTGCCACCTCTTCCCCAAGTAAATAACACATGACAGAAAAGAAAACCTGATTCCTCAGGCCAAGCCACCTTCTTACATTGCTCTGTGGTCCATTTGCCACTGTAGGAGCTTTTGGTTGTGGACTGGTGTAAGTATGGACACTGTGATTGTTCTGCAGCTTCAGAGCTTCATATACAGTAAGCTGTTATTCACTCTGTTTCCTGACACCTTTCTACCACAGCAGCACGAAGGTTTTCATCAGTGAGCCTTGGACACCCTGTCACCAGTTTACCAGTTGAGAAGCAGCACCTTTGACGAGGAACACCCTCTGCGTACACCACTCAACGACTGCCGCTGGAGTGATGCTCTGACCAAGCTTGTCCAGATATCTCTCCCAGTCGCTCAGCTCTTTACATTTGCCAATTCTTCTTGCTTCCAACACATCAACTTCTAGAACTGACTGTTCACTGGCTGCATAATATATCACACCCGCTGACAGGTGCCATTATAATGAGATAATTAATCTTATTCACTTCACTTGTCAGTGGTTTTAACGTTTGGCTGATTGATGAATATTGGAGTGTTGGTCAAGTGAAGTCAACACTATTTATGCAGCACATTTAAAACAGCCACTGAACCAAAGTGCTTTCAAATACAGAAATAAAAGTGGCCTCATGAATTTACCGACAAAGTTTAAATATCACACCCAAGGCGCTACAATATTACATGACATTTAAATATACCATGATAAAATTCAGGTTAAGACCTTACAATACTGTATACTCTCAACAAATTACTTCATTACGTGATTTAAAAATTAACATTAGGACCCTAACTAACTATATGGGCAGTTTTTACCATTTTAAATGTTATAGCTACAACAATCATTTGAAAAAATATTCAATCTAAGAGAACTTTAAGGTTCATGGCTAAACATTTTTATTTTTGCTGGGATCACATAACTTTAAAAATATCGTATATGAACATCAGTAAAACGTCATACTTTCTGTACTTCAGCCTCACACTGCATCCACACACAGCTTGACATTACACCTATAACCATTTTGATAGTTGCTGTGCCTGCCATGAAGTTGAGCCAGTAATTAGGAGCACAGCAACACACACAGCTGCACTTTTATTTATTTAAGATTAACTGAGGGGTGTTTAGTCATTCTGACAAATTACTGCTCCCTGTTGTTTTCAAAGGTAACTCAAACCCTAAATCAATAAGATCTCAGGTTGTACCTACTGAATATCTAATCACCTCAGCTTTAAATCTTGCTCCTCTCTCTTTACGAGCACCAACACAGAGGTAGGAAAATGCTCCGGTGTCAATAAATAAACAGCAGCGAGCAGGATTTACTACTGGGATCATCCTTTCTTTCCACTGCATTAGATGGAACATGTTAGGGCTGTGTGCTAATTTGTTTATTCATGCAAACAAGGATTTTGGAAAGCTGACATTCATGTAAACAGCTTAACCTGAATGAGCTTAGCCAGCGTCCTGCCAGTGACTCTGTGCATGTAAATGGAGTCGGTGACAAGCAAACACAGCAGAAACCAACATGTGTAAGTACTCAGGACGGCTGCCACTCAAAGCTGCTCCACAGAGGCCGCCTCCGGTAGTTGCACAGAGAGCAGAACAACGGCCCAGTCTCCATTAGCGTGATTGATGACTGATCGCACTGTTTGTAATCACAAAACACCTCCGGTGCAGCGCCGTCATTTGTCCTGATTATATCAATAGACCTCCAGCTGCGACACCAAGGCTGCGATGATGGAGGATAAGTAACTTTAAAGAAACTGCTTGACCTAAATATCCATGCTTAGACAACGGTGCAACAGACTCTTCCTGCAGTTTGTGTTTGAACAACAGTGGATTTGTTATGATAATGAGAGCTTACCTTGCGAAGCACCATGACCACACTGTAGGAGTGCAGGAAGCATGACGGATTCCTCTCATCCAAACCCATCTCTGCTTTCATCGCTGCCCAGGCGCCACCGCTGAACTCATCCTCCTCCGTCTGTGAGCTGGAGCCCTTAAAAATAAAGCCAAACTGTTTGTTAACTAACAAAAAACAGCTACTGCAGTGATGTAACTCTTGATCTCTATCCCTCTGAACTACCAAAACCCACTGGAGGATTTGTGAAATCAGGAAGTTGCAAATTCTTTAAAGAGGCATTGTAAACATCTTTAAGGCAACGAAACAGAACAGAAGTGGCTGCAAGTCATAGACTGTGACCATCCAGCAGTGATAATTGTAGATGTCTCCTGATCCCTTTGGAGCAACATTTGAGGTGGAGGGGAAATTGTATTGGTTTGTGTGCACACACAGACCAACTTCTGAGCAACAGAAAACCCAGATATTGCAACTTTCAGAATATTATTGTTGTCTGCAATGGTGGACGTTTATTGTGCAAAAATCTTGTTTATTGATGGCGTCATGATGTTGACTTAAATGTGTACAAATGAAATAAGGTGCAATGTGTTCTGGCTGTTTTTGGAGCAGACTTTATTTAAGGAATTTGTTATTGGTTTTAGAAATCACCAAAATTATTGTTTTAGAGGCAGAAACTGTAAAAACAGAAAGAACAATCGGATTTCCAACTTTTCAGACAGTGTTTGAACTAATCATTTGTGGCATGTCGCAATATATCATAAAATATATGATAGCCTCGCAGCAAGAAGTTCGCCGGTTCACATCCCGGTGGGGGCACCGGGATCTTTCTGCGTGGAGTTTGTATGTTCTCGCCGTGCAGCGTGGGTTCTCTCCGGGTTCTCCGGCTTCCTCCCACACAGTCCAAAAACATGTTGACAACAATTGGTGATTCTAAATTGTCCGTAGGTGTGAATGTGAGTGTGCTTGGTTGTCTGTCTCTAAGTGTAGCCCTGTGATAGACTGGTGACCTGTCCAGGGTGTCCCCTGCCTTCACCCTAAGTCAGCTGGGATAGACTCCAGCCCCCATGACCCTAGTGAGGATTAAGCGGTGTATAGATAATGGATGGATATCTCACAAAAAATCACCACAAATAGACTGTTAGCACCAATCAGATCCGATTAAAAAACTAAAAAAATGTGCACTCAAGTGACTCAGCGTTGAGACTTTTCAGGTGCAGGCTGCAGACTAAAGACAAGTATTGAAGAAAATAAAACATACTCAAGCCATAAAATAAATGCAGCATGGCTCAAAAATGGTGCAACAATTTTTTTTGGAAGATACAGTCAGCACTGTGAAATATCTTTCTACAGTTGATATGCAGGGTAGTGTGAAAAACACTTAGTTTGTAGAGGTTGCATAAAAATAAATGGTCAAATATCTGTAGAATGAGGAGCTTAACATTTTACCCAGCATTGGTGAGACATGTGGGAACTAGAGGAAAATTGTTGATCCCAGCTTTCTTCAGTTTTTATAAAATTAATAATCAAAGAAATGTAACTTTTGTTATTTCTTTTTGTCATTTATGGCAGTATTAGTCTATTATACTGCACAAGAGACATTGTTGAGTTCTGCCGACTTGAAGCCATGTTTGTACTGTTTCCATTTAGGTTCAGAACTTTGTATTACACAGAAAATGAGCCCACAGTGAGAAAAATGTGACAGTAGCAAAAAGCTGCTCAGATGTCAGAGGGTTAAAGCGGCTATAATTACTATTTGTATGTATCGTGTGAAAACAATGCACCAATCAACAGACTGACTTTACATGTCACTAATAAGCTGGATGTGTAAATCAGCAACTGTTTGCCAACAAGTTTTCCATGTCAGCACAACAGCTGATGTCAGTACTGTTCTCATGTCTAGTTACCGCTGCCCCCATGTGGCCAAAACATCTGTTTACTGACCTCACACTGTTGATTTTCATGTCATTTCTGTAATTTCATTTACCTCTGAAGCAATACAAAGAAGAAGGAAAAACGGCATCTTGGAACATGTGGAAGATCAAAACAGACAGTAAGTCTGCCTTCACGTCAGATAACACAAATCTCAGCATGTTGTAATTATTAAGTAGGAAAACAAAGGTTTTTCTGAAGGTTTTTGTTGTGAATCCCAAACAGTCATGTTGGAAACAGACAAAGTCTTGTTAGCTGCAGGCAGGAAAACGATCAGTTATTGCTCCTCTGTTCTGTTCTGCACACAAAAAAGAATGACTGTGCTACATATCTTTTGTTATACTGTGATCAAAACATGAACGCTCTTCTTTCCAGCATCTCCTTCCTCTTTTCTTATTCTGCGCAGTTTATCCCCCAGTGCACTCCTTGAGAAGCAGAAAGAGAAGGCTATTGTGACATGTTCTGCTCTCTTTGATTTGAAAACCACTTCTGTTTGTTTCAGGGAACAAAAGCAGTTTAAACTTTAAAGTAACATTTCCCCAGGAGGTCCTGAAGGTAACACTGTGTGCTGTAGCTCAGCGACCAGCAGCAGCTCAGCAGGGTTGAAACACAGGAGATCACGAGTGACCAGGGGTTAAACTGGCATGTATTTGGCTCATAGACCGAACTACAGACTGTAGAAAAAGCAGTGGTGTGCCATCAGGGTCAGCAAGGCCTTCTCTGCTGGCCTAAACTCTATTAGAATCACTGACATATGTTGTAATAGTTTCCCATTAATTATTTTTTTCACATTATTCACATAATTTCACATGATAGCAGTCTGTTCTCTTCATTCCATAGTGTGTCTCTGGGCTGTATGCTTATATTCGGCCATCATGTGTTGCCAGGGTCAAAGAAATCTGCCCTGAGATCTTCAGAATCAAAAGTGCAGGCCCCTGTAGCTTGAAATGCATTGTAATGACACTGTTGCTTTAACCAATCAGATTTAGAGATGATGGTTTCAGGGCTGGCTAGCTGGCCTACAATAACGTCAGCATTTCCACGTCTTCTGATTGGATGGTCAGAGAGCTCAGCCAAAGCTAGCTATCTGCAGCAACTTGCACAAGCTAAAACATTATCGTAAAAGATTTACTTTTTTTGTGTGTGTTAAGCAAGCGGACATTCTCAGCCCTACAGCGAATTGAAACTTATGCCAGAAACATGACTGGACAGACCCGACTTTCAGCATTAGCCTCCATGGCAATAGAACAGGACTTATTGTTGGAAGTGAAACATACGGATTACCTGCTCAGCAGAGTGACTGAATGATTAAAGAAAGGAGGATGGATTTTGTGTTCAAATCATCACAAGTTTTGGTGAGTAAAATATGTATATTTTTTATTTTATTGGGCTGATATTGATGCTCCTACTAGATGAGATGTGTATGGTGCAGCTGTGGCTGCAGTTAATGGAAACGTGTTGAATTGTGAACATCCTGTTCTACTGCCTTTCTGTATCATACTGATGGTTTCTATAGCCGTGGCCTCATTACGACGGTGTTAAGAGGTGGTTTGATAAGATAGGATGCCACTGAGGGCCTCAGAGTAAAATGCACAGCCTGCCACTGAGAAATAAGGTCTGTTTCTTTAACTGAAAGTAGTTCCAGTGAAAAATGTACACGTTGTCGACTTTCCAGAGGAAAAAATAAATTGTTTCTGAAACAAAAGCAGTAGAATTTTGTAATTGCCATTAAACTAAAAACTACATTTCCATTCCCCTGTATCGTTTTGGTAAAAGTTCACAGCATGATATCTCAAATTAAATCTGTCTAAATATCCAGACTCCACTAAGATTCTCATTTTGGTTTCATTTCGTTTCTGTACTTTCTGTATTTTCTGGTAATTTGAATGATGCAACACTTTAAATGAATTTGATAGAAGAAAAAAAACTTCCCTCTGTGAAATTCGAAAGGAGAATATTACATCACCCTAAATATAAAGGCATATTGGCAAGTACACCGTAGTGTCATTTTTGTTGAATAATTTTGATGAGCATTTGCATTTAACTGAGGGTTCAGGAAACATTGGAATTCCTGCCGTACTTAAAAAAAAAAACACTTTGCACAAACCCAACTAAAGTATCTGCAGCAGCCATTAGACTGAGGATAATAAACTGTGTTTTCATTATTCGGCCGACCATCTGTTGTCTCATTTAAGTAATTAGATAAGTTCCATTCTTGCAATAATTCCAATGACTGTAAATACTGCAGCATTTAAGCAGCAAAACTGACAAATCCCTGCAATAATCCACTTCATACAACAGAACAATATAATGATATTCTTTAGAGAAAATGACAGTCGTGCTTTTCCTGAGAATAAAACTGTAGCTGCAGCCGTGATGGGGCTGGATTTATCCTGAACACGACTGTTTTGTTGTAAGTGATTTCGCTGTGGAATCAGTGAAGCTATGTACGGTCACAATGACACATCAGAGGATGTCAATAATTCATGAAGTTACCACCGGTGGGTCACTAAAGTAAATTGCGCTCAGCCCTTCACTCAGTTTGGAGACAGTTTGGATCCTGCTGCTGTGATTTTACAGCTGTTTAACAACGTCAAACTAAAGAAGGGGAGTCTGACGGTAGATTTGAAGAGTTATTTTAGTTCCTGAGTTGGTGATCCTGAAGGAGGCAGAGCTGAACTCTAATTTATTCCTGTTTGTAACACAATCCAACAAACTAGTGGAATAATTACAGCATTACAGTTGTAACAATCGACGTGACATTATTCGGCAAGTCGTTTTTTAATTAAAATTTCCAGTAATTTGCGGTTTATAGTTTCTCTAGAATAAATATTACTGTTTGTCTGTGTCTTATATGCTGCTCAACTGAACATTTTAACTTTTGGTCTGTTTATTGGACATAACATGATGTCAACTTTGGCTCTGGGACATTGTTTCCACTGTTATCTGACATTTGAATTTTTAATTAGGAAAACTACACACTGATTGGCTGAAAATAAAATCATCATCTGTTGAAGATCTGTCAGGATTTCGGTGAATGCTTTTATGTGTTTTATTTACCTGGCTGGGTATACGGGCCACAACCCCGTGAGCAGGAGTCTGAGGAACAGAAACCACGATTTCCTCCAGGTTCTGACCCTGAGGCTGAGAAAGAAGATTGAAATCACTAAATGTCACCGTGGTGAAAGACAAACACATACCTGACATATTTCTTGAATAGTGATTCATTTAATTCACTGATCAAAAGGGGCAGAGGGAGATGCTATGAGACCTACCTGCTGTGGTAAAAGTCCTGCAGGACCAGGAAAGCGTCGCGTCCTGGTTCGGTGAGGCTCAGAGCGAGGTCTCTTCTTGGGAAGCTTATTGGATGCTGATACGAGCTGCACGAGGCGATTGGTGAGGACCGGTGTGTGAAGTGGATGAGGGCTTAAACTGGAGGAGGGAGAGGAAGAGGACGCTGGAGAGACTGTTTCAAAAAGTCTGCCGGTCTGAGGGGAGGGTCTTGGAGTTACTCGTGGATTATGTGGCTGCTGCAGCGTCCTGGAAAAGAGGCTGGGGGCAGGAGAGGTCGCGGCACGGCCGGGGAAAACACCAGGACTCTGCGGCGGAGCGGGGCGGGGGTTTACAGGCTGCAAAACAGAAAGTGCCCGAGGAGGAAGGTTACGACTAGATGAGCTGGAAGTCTTGCTGAGCTCCCTAAGGGTCCGATCAGGTAGCGGCCCTCCACAGGTCGAGGGTCGCAGCGTTTTGGCAGAAGATGAAGGCGTGACCGTGGGGGCAGCAGGTGCAGCGGGAGCAGGAGGTTGAGGCTCCATTTGGCTGTCGCACTCATCCAGGTCTGCCAGGTCAACATCCCAGTCATCGAAATCATCCTGAGCTGCGCAGGGCTTCAGCGGCGCCTTTGCAAGACTTTGTTGTGATGCCAAATTTGGCAGTGTGGTGGGAGGAGGAAGCTGAGCAGAGGAGGAGGAGGAGGAGAGCTGCCTCAAACCGAAAGCAACAGCTCGTCCAGCATCCTCAGCAGCAGCAGCAGCGGCAGCAGCAGTGTGCGTGCCGCTCCTTGATGCTGTGCCACCACACGGGGAAGCTGATCTCCTTCCAGTTTGCTGAAGGCAACTGTTCTCCGGCTCTCCGTGAGCGACCGAGGAAGCACGCAGGGCACAGGATGACACAGCAGCTGCCACATCGGCTGGTCCAGACGCTGAGCAGGCAGCCCAGTCTGTCCCAAGCAGGTCCTGGGACACGCACAGACACACACACAGACACACACACAGACACAGTGGGAGGGAAGGCGAACAGAAGGAGCATCATTATGTTACAGAACACTGACAATTAAGTAACAGTGGAAATCAGGTGTGTAGAAGCCTGCTGGGAATCACCTCATCATCAAAGTCCTCGCCAATGCTGAACAGGCCACTTAATTTGCAAGTCTGAAACAGAAGCAATGAAATGTCTTCACGGCAATAAATGTCCAGATGCTACTTAGCAACAAAAAAAAAATGGCCCCATAAACTCCGAAAAAGTGTCATTTACTCCTGTTATGTGTGATTGGTGACTGTGTTGTTAGCACATTAAGCTAAGTTTGGCTCACTTACCATCACAGTCATGAGATATCGCGATGAAAGCCGTTTTGGACAAGTTTGGAGAAATACACCAAACTTAATAAGACACACAATGCCATTCAATATCGGCGTGTAAATATGAGTTCATTTCTTTTATCAATTCCTTTACTGTAGCGAGAAAACCCGATTAGCTAGTAGGCTAACTTAAGTTTTTCTCTGCTGCTCCTGCTGCTGGGTATCGCGCCGGACGTTCAAACACGACGTAATGACGTCCAAACATGACGTAATGACGTCACGCGTATTTATACAAAGCGTGTAGAAGCAATACAAGATGATTCACTCCGCATCAAATCTCACACGTCATGCTTTTTTTTTTTTACATTCATTAATTAAATATTTAATTTAATTATTTTGTCTATTCATTCATTGATTCAACCTTTATTCAAACTCAGAGTCCACAGAGGTATGGAAACCTAATTTATAATGTAGCTGAGTGAGAAAATAAAAGGCACGCAAATAAACTTGAATAACACTGATATAAAAATAGAAAAGGGAAAAGTTTGTACAATAACAAAAAATAACATTAGTTAGAACATTTAAGATATGAAACCAAATTAATCAACTGAAACAGGAGCACCTGGAAGCAACATAAGATTAAATTATGAAGCTTGAACAGCCCTCAGGATAAAAATTAGTCAGGCTTTAGATATGGTTATTTTGTAGGTTATTTCAGTTTGCAGTGAGTAAAAATGGATTTCTCTACCTCATTAAAAAACACCTGGCATCTGCAACATAATCCAGTCATTGCGTGAGTGTTATTTTTTATTACTTAGAATTCTTTGTATTTGCTAGACATGCTGTTTATATGACTTGTAATGCTAAGGTCAACATCAAATTCCTCTCATCTGAAAACCTGCTGGGCAATAAAACTGATTCTGATTCTGACATTAGAAGAGAACGATGAAGTAATGCAAGGAGGTAAAAAAAATAGAAGAAAATACTAAGGGCCTTATAAATAAATAAAGCCAGAGAATAAAGGTCAGCCAATCTTAGCATACAGCTCACAGTGATAAATACTGTAATTATCACCAGTAATGGATCCTAATGTGGAGAGATAAATAGTGTTTAAGGGCTCAAGACATACATTTTCTTCAATGCAGTGGCAAACATGATTTATTCCTGTAACAGAAACCATTTTTAATCATAGTTTAGTCACAAGTATGGACACATGATATTTAAAAATCAGCTCCTCATCAATCCATACTCCCTTCTGTTACTTTTTCGACAAACGCCCCTGCAAATAGCAGAGAGGACAAGAACCATGAACTAGGAATTCATTTCTGCTTATTGAGTGCAACTTGTACAGTGAAGGGATTTAACAACAGAATGAACAGCATCTGAGGTTCCTTCCCCGAACAAAAGGCTAAAAAAAAAAAAAAAGAGGACAGAAGAGTAAATCATACCTGTATATGGGCTGTCTTTCTCAGCAGGGACAATTTCAAATAAGAAAAGTTCATCTACAGAATAGATAGAAATAGAATAAATATTTAAAAGCAAAACTGCATTATATTCCATTATATTTTGAACTGTCACCTGGTGTCTGGATTTTGAGTTTTTGTTTACATAAATAAAGACATTTCTACCATAAATTGATGCAAAAAAATCGGCAAATTGGTTTGCAAGAATGCAGGAAATTAAGTATTTCATGCTCAAAATTCACTGCAGGAGGACAACCAGAATCCCATGTAATGTCTCTCAAATTGGTCAATAAAAGCACATGAAGGAAGATTGTTGCGCACATTTTCTCCATCATCTTATCTGCAGAGAAAAAACTCATGCATTCAAACTGTTTCACATCCTGAAGAACAAGGCATCATGAAACAAACAGCTCATATCATTGTAACACCAGAACAGTCATTTATCTTACAGTTAATTTTGCATAATCCCTTTCCATTTGTCCAAGTTTAGCATTGAAATTCTAATAATATTATTTCCCTCATTATTATTTTTAAATCACTGGGTAGCATTCACTACAACTCTTATTTTACTGCAAATATAATAATGTTGCATCAAGAATCCTGCACTCTGTGCCCTGCAACACTTTTGTGTCATTTGTGATGGTGTGCTGGTCCTCTTTGAACAATGCTAGGACAACGTTTATCTTGTCATGTACTTGTTCTTTGCTCAGCTTAGCTGTTCTGGAGATAAATCCTGGGTCAATTCTGCCATCCAGTGGCCGCCGTGCATAAGTTGAGTATCAGCTTGCATTCTGATCTAATAATAACCAGTGCTGAACTTGCGCTTGAGCAACAATCTTGTGACTGTGTCCACAAAGCAAGGACATTTAATTTCTCCATGTTAGTTTAATTGAAGAGCAAACTGGGGCTGATTCCTATGATGAAAGTGTTTACTTGACCACTGTTTGGACCCCTGTGACTCACGGCAACTCCAGTACAGGGTGAGTAACAGCTGTAGGTTGACATTTTTTGCAAACAGTAACTGCACAGTGCTTCAGAGGCAAGACGCTTAAGGAGCTTAATGTCTGGACTGTGTGCTCAGATGAAACTGAAAAATGGCATAAAGTAGTGTAGTTTCTTTAACAAGCTGACATTTATATCTGACTGACTTGAAGGTGCCATGTCCAAAGACACATTTCCATTCTCCTCTTCCTCACTGCGCTCTCTGAGGCTGGATCAGGAGCTGCAGGACTGGGAGGATGCCCGCCGAGCGCTGGCTCATAGAAGAGCCATGACCCGGGCCCCGCTGCCTCGGGCCCCCAGGCCTCCTCCCAGGCAGCAGCGGCTCCAGGAGGTCAGGGCTCCTCCACCGCAGGTCCACTGCAGAGACACGAGCATCCACAACACCTTCATGTGTGGCGACATGAAAGGAGTGTATGCTGTGCTGAAGGACCCCGCCATGGTCAACGCCATGATGGAGACGGTGCACGAGGAGATGGTGTGGACTCCAGAGATGGGTACGACTTCAAAGATCTGATTATCTACATCATCATGCCGTTAACACTGACTGGACTGTGTTTCTGTTCCTGTCAGGAATGTGGACGCTGAGCACTAAGGTGAAACAAACCTCGGCTTTGCGTCTGGCTGCCAGCAGAGGACACACAGGCTGCGTGGAGGAGCTGCTGTTTCGGGGAGCTGAGGTGAACGACAACCCTGGAGGCAGCACGGCCCTCCATGACGCCTGTATAGGAGGTCACTCTGTCTGTGTCCAGCTGCTGCTGTCTCATGGAGCAGATCCTGAACTGCTGGCTGCAGATGGCAGCGCTCCTCTCCATCTCTGCGCTTCTGCTCAGTCATTCCAGTGAGTGCGAAAGGAGCTGACAACTAATTATTGAATGTACATTACTATAAATATTCTCTATTAGGTTCATTTTTGCCCAGGAGGCAACTAGAACTGAGTTTCATCCTAATTTTCTTTAAGACATTTCTGCTACTGTGGAAAAGGATCTTGGGATAATATAATTTTTATTTAATGAGGCAAATGGATTTCCAGATGAAACTAAATGAGGCTGGTGCAAGTCATGATTAAAATCTGTCTTTTTTTTTTAAAGCTGTGCTGAGCTGCTTTTAGAAGGAGGTGCAGAGGTCAACGTGAGGACCAAGGAGTCGAGGCTCACACCTCTGCATGTGGCCTCTCGGCGAGGCCTGGAGGAGCACGTGCAGCTCTTCCTCAGCCACGGAGCAGATGTTTTAGCCACAAATCGAGAGGGGGAGACTCCCCTGAATGCTGCCTGCTCCGGAGCTGAGAGGCCATCTGAGGCTGGACGCTACCTCCGTGTCATTCAAAGCCTGCTGGACGCAGGAGCTGACCCACGAACCGCAGGCAGGAAGCAGCACACCCCGCTGCACAACGCCTGTGCAAACTGCTGCCACAGAATCGTAGACGTCCTCCTGCAACACGGAGCGAAGGCAGATGTTGAGAACTGTGCAGGATACACACCGATGGACTGTTTGCTGCAGGTAGCGGATGAGTGCTGTGGTGAAGGAGTAAAGTTTAGCGTTGCAAATACAGTCACCATGTAGAGAGCATTAGGCTAAACCTTTTTCTCCTCGGTTCTTAAGGTGGTGGAGGATTTTCCGGACCAGCAACCTGAAGCAATAGCAAGATCTCTTCTGAACCATGGAGCGAAGTCGGTTTCACCAAAGGTAGCAGCAACTCTGACAGAATGTGGTGACGGCTGCATGTAAAATCAGGTTTTACCTGGTGGTCGACAGGTGTATTTGAAAAGAAAGGATGAATTCCTGCATGCTGACATGATTGAGTTTATAGTAGTTATGGAAGTTTGTGAGAAATCAGTTTTACAATATGTAAAGACGACATCTTCATGCTACAGCTACAGGCCAAAGAGGAGACAAATGCGAGACCTGCTTTTATCCTGTAGAGGGTTGCAGGAGGCTGGAGCACATCCAAACTGACATTAGGCAGGGTGCAGCCTGGATAAGCAGGGCTAACACAAAGGACAATTCATGGGTTCTGCGAAACCAATGCAGACTTTGAAAGTAAGTATGGATCAGTCTGTATGAAAAAATATAATGCTCCCATGGATGTTTCAGACAGGCTGTGAATTTCCAGATTGGACTGTAGCGCCGAGTCAGTGTGATTATTCCTGAGTTTTGCTGAACACAGCACAGAATTTCTGGAGAATTTAGAACTTCTGACTGAGTTTGGGCATTGAAATTATGTAAAAATTGAAAAAACCTCCAAAGCCCACCACCAGCTACTTCAATCACAACTTTTTAAATATTGAATTATAAAGGCGTGGATGATGGAGAATCTTTTCACACAATCACTCCTCAAAACAAGCCTTTGTTGTTTTCCTGGTGCATGCCTAGGTGACAAGCTTGCAGTGCAGATGTCCACTCAGGGGTCAGTGTGGACCCTTGTGATTTAGGCAGATGAGGAATGTTGTGCCACACAGGCCTTTGCAGAAACACAGATGCAGAAAGCCTAAATTGGCTTTTATGCATTCAGGTGCATGTCCACTTTATATGTACAACCTACTGCACATTCATGAGTGCAGTTCTTCAATCCTCAGTTTACCGTTTGCGTTTCCACAAGGGACCATAATCAAGGCTCAAGGCCAAATCACAAAACCCTCACAGGCCTATCTAACCTCAGGGCAATGTTGTGATCATGAGTTATGAGGGCTTGAAATGATATAAAAAGAAAAAACGGGATACACTCTCATAACAGCAGGCTTGGAAACAGCAAAAGCCACAAACATTTGTAAATCCTAAAAATACAAACAACTCTGCAAACATGCAATAAAAAAAAACGCCAACAGTGAGCAGCTGGATGCTGCATCTGACAGATAAACTTATCCATGCTTACATTAGTACATTTGTCACATTTTGGTGGGGGGAGGACAACTATAGGTCACAAATGTTGCTATAAACTATAAGCAAGTCCTATGAACATGCCGACTGGCCTGTGAGACAGCCCTGAGCCCTCAGACATGGCCCAAACAAGCCTTAAAGTCCGTGAGTGTGGAGATTGGGATCGGGCCATCGAGACAGACGACCGTGCACGCTCACACTCACGCCTGCGACCAATTAGAAACCACCAGTTACCCTCCTAGGCATGTCTTTGGCTTGTGGAAGGAAGCCAGAGAAGCTGCAGGTATGGGGACAACATGCCAACTCTACACACAAAAGCCCCAGTTAAACCAGAAACCAGAAGCTTCTTGATGTGAAGCAACAGTGGTAACAATCAGTACATCATCAGTGACTGATTAATTGATGTTAATGAATCAATGAATGATGAATTAATTGATGCAAATAATACATGTCAAAGTTTCAGAATGCAGCTTAAAGTAGAGAGACAGAAGATGAGCTGAGTTTCGTAACCTTAAAGAAAAACAAAAATCGACACATTTTTTAAAATTAGACAATAAAATCAGTTGTTATTAAGAACACAATGAGACTAATGTCGCAAAAAATATCATGATATTTATAAGTGAAAGCAAACAGTCTAATGTCACTCATCTGAGCAGTATTTTAATTGTACTAACAATCAAAATAATTGTGAGGTTGTTTGAGGAAACGTCCCGCAAACTGAGGCAAAGAAATGATTGAATCTACTTTATTACATGCTGTGAATATGTCATTTAAATCCACTCTGACATACTAAGATTAAAACCTAAAATCACATCTGTCTTCTTGACTCCTTTAACGTACTTCCACTCTGTTTACAAAGTGATTTGATTTGTCCCCTTCGTCTACAGGAGCTGAAGCAGTGTGTCCTCTCTCCTGCCACTCTAGAGGTGATGCTGAACTCGTACTCCTCCATCCCTCCCTGTGACTGGTTGGACTCTGTCTCAGCTGAGATATCTGAGGTGAGCTCTCTGCACTGATGAAACCTCCCCTGCTCTTCTTCATTTACCTCCCACGCTGTAATTTTTTTCTGTTTTCTGCCTCAGGAGCTCCGTCCTTTCTTCCTCCTGCTGCGTCAGCGCAGCAGCCAGCCTCGATCTCTGCAGCATCTCTGTAGATGTGCTTTACGTCAGCGTTTAGGAGCTCGGTGCCACTCAGCGGTCAGTAAACTGGACATTCCCGGCTCTGTGAGGGATTACCTGCTGCTGTGTAACGACGGGACGCTCCACTGACTCCACGCTGTGTACATACAGTATATTTATCAGTATGGTGCCTCTTTGGAAACAGTATCTAAGATTTATTTTTACATTACAATAACCTGTTGCTTTTATTTATTAAACTAACATGTGTTTTTGTCAACTTGAAATACTTAGATGGAGTTTCTGAAATTCTAAATAAACACGATTTTTCCTCCTTGTTGGATTACTGTTCATTTTAATTTATTTATTCCTGTTTATATTGGATTGGTTGGTGGTGTTTTTGGACTGCTCGATTTTTGTTACCAAACTGAGAAAGTGTAAAATATTAATTTAAAATAGTCAGCCATAACATAAATCCACAGACAGAAATCAAGAGATAAGAGCATACAGTTGAAACCAGAAGTCTACATACAATGTATAAAAAGACATGTAATCTCTTTTTTTTCTCACTGTCTGACATTAAATCAGACTAATCCTGTTTTAGGTCAGTTAGGTTTACCAAAATTATTTCTATTTGCTAAATGCCAGAATAATGAGAGAATTTTTTATTACTCTCTTCAAAGCCAGAAGTTTACATACAGTAAGATTACTATGCCTTCAAACTATTTGGGGAAGCCCACATGATGATGTCATGGCTTTAGAATCTTTTGATAGGTTAACTGACAGCATTGGAGTTAATTGGAGGCACACCTGTGGATGTATTTTAAGGCACACCTCAAACACACTGCTTCCTGTTGTGACAACATGGGGAAATCTAAAGATATCAGGAAGAATACTGTGGAACTCTAGAAGTCTGGCTCATCCTTGGTTACAATTTTCAGATGCCTGAAGGGTCCACGCTTAACTGTTCAAACAATTATACGTATAGGTACAAACACTATGGGAATGTCCAGCCATCACACTGCTCAGGAGGAGACGGTTCTGTGTCCCAGAGATTAACATGTTTTGGTGCTAAATGTGCATATCAACCCCAGAACAAAAGCTAAAGACCTTGTGAAGATGCTGCTGAAACTGGTCAGAGAGTCATTATCCACAGTGAAACCAGTCCTGTACCGACATGGGCTGGAAGGATACTCAGAGGGGAAGAAGACATAACTCCAAAAGCAACATAAAAAAAGCCAGATTGCAGGTTGCAAATCCACACAGGGACAAAGACCTTCATTTTTGGAGACATGTCCTGTGGTCTGATGAAACTAAAATTGAACTGTTTGGCCATAATGACCATCATTACATTTGGAGAAAAAAGGGGGAAGCTTGCAAGCCTGAGAACACCATCCTAACTGTGAGGTACGGAGGTGGCAGCATCATGTTATGGGGGTGTTTTGCTGCAGGAAGGACTGGTGCACTTCACAAAATAGATGACATCACTGATAGCTCACTCTGGTCATGTTTAATACTATCCCTCAATGTGTGATGTGCCATTATTTTGAAATCTTGTACTGTGCGTGCAGGACTGAGATTAGAGAGAAACATGTTTTGGAAGTTTCTCCTTACATGTGTAATGCAACATCAGTTTCCAAATGTGTTAGGATCCTAACACTGGACTCCCAGAGGTCCTGTGTCTGTACTCCAACAGTTCAAATCTGTTCTGGGGACATGAGAGGAACCTTCACAATATTAGGCAGGTGGTTTTAATGTTGTGGCAGATGGTGGGTTTATAAATACAATCAGTAGTCCTTTTAAAATAAATTCTATTTTTATTCAGAATTGCAGCACAATTACATCAACAAAAACATCCAAATTCCACAGTGATGTTACATACAAGCATCTACACAAATGTATATGCTGAGAAAAGTCAGCCAGTGTTCACTGCTTCCGTTCAGACTTACAAAGCTTTGAGCTAACAGGCCTCTTGATTTCCACCTCAGCTGTCCTCAGACCACACTGTGTTGTCTCTTCCTGTCTGACCAGTGAGATGTTCTCACTCTCTCCTCCACTGCTGCTCACTTTGACTCTCACTATCAGAGACTGTGGACACACACAAATGTCTTTATTCCTCCTCCTTCAACACCAATCACATTCACTTCAGACAGAAAAGGATCTTCACTGTAAAATGACGATCATTTAACAAATATAATGGTAACAGCCCCAACCACAAGAATCATACAAGCAGCAGATTAAGGAGGCATCAGTTTCACACTGAGCTGCAGTTCAGTCTATCTGAATAACATTTGGCTCCAGCTCTCTTCTTCTTCTTCCATTTCGAGCAAAATTCACTGTTGCATAGATCTGTAAATGATAGCATTATGTGAGAAATAAGTAAATAAATATTTAAGAGAATATGTATTCAGTCATTGGACATAGTTTGACAGAAAAACGTATGTTAAACACATGCAAAAAATAAAAAAGAACAGTTTGACATGGTAATGAATCACATTTATAGAAGTCAGTAGTGAAAGTGTATTCACCTCGCTTGCTTGAGGAGCTTTGTCTTCATCAGCTTTGTGAAAGAGATAATATATGTGGTCAGAGAATTAACAATAACTGAGAGTCTTTTTGTAGAATGTCCTAATACAGTGCCCTTAAAAGAAGTCTATAGGTTTCCATTAATGACCAAGTATCAGTTTTCCGGTACCCATGTCTGCCTGGTCGACTGTCAGTCGGGGTGTAACAGTCTACTACACTCATGGGTTGGTATTAACTTTGCTTTCAATGTGACGGTTTGGTTCGTTTTGGTCACATTTTACCTTTAAAAAATGAAAACATTCAAAAGTGTACCACTAGAACTAGTTTTTCCCACACAAAAGAGATCCGTTATATGAATAAAGGGCCATAGGTCAGTAAGTCATCTGGAGTTGTAAATGGCATTCACACCTGGGGTTTGTCAAAAATCCATCAACTCTGCTTGTGTAAATGTTAAAATGTTTATGAATATTGTTCCAGCTGCTCTGCGAGTTATAAAGACAGATCTGCTTGGTTCTTCCTGATGAACTAAATGGCAAGCTATACTCGTTCTACAATCAGCAAGTAAAATGTGCTTTGTTAGAAAGCGCTACCATGACAAAAAAAATAAAAAAATCCTCAAATATGACAGATACAGTAGATTTTAAAAAGTACCTTTGTGACGATTCCTGACTGTTACAGCCAGACCAATGATGGCCATTAGAAGCAAAACAGTCAAGCCACACAGAATCCCACCCATCAGGTTTGTATTTACATCAGACTTTCCTGCAACAAAAATGAACAATTAAGAGTAAATGTTCTAAATGTGACTTGTGGTCTTGCTAACATTTGAGGCAGTGAATGAAATTTTACTTTGAGACATGCGGTCTATGTCACTGTCAAATTCACTGTCCCCTGAAATGATGTGCAGCCGTCACTAAAATTCTGAACATATTTCTTTCACGGTGAGATGAAGTCAACAAGGAAATCACAAAATGGAAAGACATAAATTAATGTAAATTTTACATTGAAGATATAAGTGTTTTACTGTGACTCATCCACAAAAATACAGTCCACAATCCAATAAATCTACTGGTCTGATTTTGAGAAAGACAGCAGCAGTTTTGGAGCTCATTTACGATGAACCAATTTTGAAATCCCTCACAGTTTGGGACACACAATCAAAAAGACACAACGCACTTGACAACAATCTTACCTTGAACCTTTAAATATATTGGACTGACCAATGCTGAGAGTCCGTCCATGCAACATCCACAGAAGTACAGCCCAGAGTCAGATACATCCACGCTTCTGATCTTCAGAAAGAGGTTTGTGACGTTGGATGTCATATCAAATTTGTCGTTTTGAAATCCACCGAAGAGAAAAACCTTGCCAATAGAGCTGCTCATAGATGAGATACAGCTGATAATGGGTTCACTGGTTATTCTGTACCAGAATATGTTCGAGGCCAAACGAGTGTAGTTGTTGCACATGAGTGTGACTTCTTGAGCAGGCTGAACCTCCACAGTGACAAACTCAGCAACTGAGACAGAGATCCAACCTGAAGCAAACAACGGATTCATGAACCTCTAATGAAAAACATCAGTGAATTATGTTTAATTGGGGCATAGAAAGAAAGCCAGCAGCTGCAGTGAGAAAAAAAAAAAAGTACTTACTGAAGGTGCAGAGCAAAGCAGCTATGATGGTAAATTTCCCCATCGTGTGCACAATACGACTCCACCACATCAGTGTTTGTAGCTGAACTTTGCTTCAGCAGCAGTGACCTCAACGTTAAGAGGTGGGCTGCACTTATATTTATGCGGCTGCCCAGACTGACACATTCAATGCGTTTAAAAATGTCTACAATTATTTCTAAAAGGAGAGTAGGTCATTGTTTTCATCTGGTTTGGTAAATACTCTGCCTAATGGAGGTAATGTTTCAGCAACAGCTCAGAAGGCTGCAGACAAACTGCAGCAGTCTGTGTAAGTCTAGACAACGTAAGGAAGTGTAATCTTTGATGTTGTTCAATCAGATGTCCAATAGAGGTTTTAAGGACAACAAAGTCAATGTTTTGGAGTGGCCATCACAAAGCCCTGATCGCAATCCTGTAGAAATTTTGTGGGCAGAGCTGAAAAGATGTGTGGAGCAAGGTGGCTTACAAACCTGACTCAGTTACACCAGTTTTGTCAGGAAGGAATGGGCCAGAATTCATCAAACTATTGTGAGAAGCTTGTGGAAGGAAACCCAAAATGTTTGACCCAAGTCATTCAGTTTAAAGGCAATGCTACCAAATACTACGGAAATGTATGTCAACTTCTGACTTTGAAGAAAGTAATAAAAATTCTCTTTATTCTGGCGTTCAGCAAATAAAAATAAATTTGGTAATCCTAGCTGACCTGAAACAGGAAGAGTTTAGTCTTATTTAATGTCAGACAGTGACGAAGAAAAGTTTTATATCTTTTTATACGCCGTATGTAAACTTCTGGTTTCAACTGTATATCTCATGTCCAGCCATCCTGACACTCCTGAAGGATCAGATCAACTACAGTAAACATATTTATAGTTTTGATCCATACGCTTTCTATCTCTAATTCTTAATTCTTCTCCTTTCTGTACACATTGTGCAAGATTATATCCAAGACTTAACAGAGAAAAACCCAACAAATCCAGATTATATTACATTCAATGTCAAAATCCATTACACTATTATACATTTTTGATCAGGTTAAGAGCAGATTTTAAGACATTTTCAGTAAAATTATGACATTGCTGAGTGCCAAGCGTCAGGATCAACACTCACGCATTAGCATCAGCTGATAATATCGACCAACAAATACATATAGATCAGCTCTACTGAAAAGTAAAGAGTATGTCTGCCTCCAAAACGCCAAACTGTAAGTTGGTTTATACATAACTGATCCACAAATGCTATTTTTTTGGTTGTTTTTAACATGATTGGTCATGTTATTTATCTATTTATGCATTTTCAAAAAAGAAGGCGAACAGAAAATAGTATTACTTTTTTTTTTTTTACGTAAATGGATGCTACAAGTACAAGCTGAGAATTCTGTCTGTTAGTGGATTTATACTGTGGTTGGGTATTTGAAATAACTAATATTTTACACTTTCTTTTTTTGTTATTGTTTTAATAATAAAGCCCGACACAGTTTTTTTCTTTTTTTTTTTTTTAACTGTGTTGAAATCTTTTTTTTTTCTTGTGATCACACCTGATCAGAACGCGGCCACCGCTCCGTTATTATCCGTTATTACCGGTCAGACGAGGCTCTCCGGTCGGCGGATCAACAGGTTGAGACCGGGCTGTGGAAGCGGCGCCGTGCTGACGTCACGCCGCCTCTGTGTTTGTTATGCGGTCTGGAGCAGCAGCTGCTAACTAGCACCGAGCCTCGTCTTCAAACATGCTCTGATTCCACACCTGCCAGGTACCAGCAACTCTCACCAACACCAAACACTTTTTTTATTTACTCTCCGCACGAAGCCTCTGTTCTGTCCGAAAGCTATTGCGACTGAAACAAACCGAACCTCAAACAGCCGAAGGTCGTTTTTTTTTTTTTTTTTTCCTTTAGCTAGCTAGCTAGCTGCTAGGCTAAGTTAGCTCGACAACAACAGCATAACATAACAAGTTAGCAGCACGGCAGGCTAGCTTTAATAAAGGCTAACTATAGATAGAGGCTGAATGTCGACTGAAAGAAACGTGACATGAGAAAGAAAGCTGACAAGGCTGCATAGTTGGATGTAGCTTCTGTGCTACAAGAAACAGCTGTTGAGCAGAACTGTTGGCTAGCTGTATGCAAATTAACTTTCATCCTGAATGAGGCCAGTGACTTTTCAACATGTAAATACCTCCATAAAAGCGTTATTATTAGTTCTGCCATTACATAGCCTACTTATTTGTTGCTTCTAAGCTGCGAAATGTCGTCATTATAGTTTGTTTTTACATTAGGAGGAAAGCAAATGTTAAGAAAGGCCAAGTTTTTCAGCCTTATGAAATGTGTTGTCCTGATGTGCAGGAGATCAGTTTATCACTACTGCAAGGTCTAAGCCCTGTGGTTCTGTTTTATTCTGTATTACAATCACTTTATTACTGCATTTCTTTTCATAACTTTGCATCCTGATCTGTTTCCGGTGTCATCATATAGGTTATTATCATCTGTTACATTACAGTTTCATCTTATATTGTAATATCGTATTTCAAGACTACTTGATAAAGAGCTGAAATGAAATGTGTAAAAACAATTCAATCTGTTCCATGTTCCAGCTCTCTTTTCGTACATTTTTCATGAGATAAGCTGTTGTAAAATCATTGTTTGACGTCGTCCTAATATTGCAATGTATATGCAGAAAGCTGCACACTTTGTCAAAATGCAAAGACTGGATTCTTGATTTAGAAACAGCAAGTATATGAAACACAACTATAAACTCTTTACTGTAGTTGATCTGCTTCTCTGCTCCTCAGATGGTTTTATTTCTTGATTTCCGTCTCCCTTTGAATTTTACTTTGGTTGTGCACCTGAATAACAAATATTTAATACTTTCTCTGTGGCTGAACAAAACCCAACAATGTCCCTGTGTAATTGTGTTAAATGTAATCTGTTCTGATGAAAACGGATTAGAAGAAGTACTACAGGGAACCAGAACTTCCAACAATAGTTGTAGTTACAGAATCTTACTTTATGTGGCCACAAAGATTTGAAATACTGCTTTTAGCCCGAATGAAGGTCTTGTACAAAGCAGCTTTGTCCTGATGTTCAGGAGCTTATTTTAATCAATCAGAACATAACTTGATCCTTGCCACAAGGTTTGAGCCTGACTGTTTAAATCTGTGTTACAATTTATTACTTTATTGCTGCATTTCTTTTCCGAAAAATTAAGGAACCAAATTTGTAATCCTGATTTGTTTTCCTCAGTCACAATACTGGCAATGGGTGGAACATGCAAAAAATTAAATCTTCTATCACGTTATGTTTTAGTCTTCTACTGTGATACTAGACAGAAGGGATGAGTGTTTGGGGAAAACAGGTAATTGCAATTTTCTAACAGATGCGGTGAATTAATTTGCGATAAGGTTTTTAAGTCCTGCCTCAGTTCAGTATTCTTGGTGTGATGGATCTAAACATGTGATGGAGCGTTATCACATGAGATACCATGAAAAGAGCGACTGTTTCTAAATGAGGACGGCAGGAAGCTGTAAAACCCTTCACACAGTAGTTTAAACTCTGGGTCAGATGCGCTCTGTACCGTCGATCGAAAACTGCAGCCTTTGTGATTCACTATTTGCGTTGTTATAAATTGTGATTTGACAGGAAAACAAACTTGTGATTTTCTGTTACATAGATAAACTTCACTTAACGTTGTTCTTTGGTCTTACCCTTCATGTGCGTCCTCTTGTGTTGTACAGGTTTGGAGGACAGAGATGGCAGTGTGTGCACTGACCATGTTGGATGGCATGGAGGACGAGGTAACGGCAGCAGGCGGCGTTCTGCTCCTGGTCCTGGCCCTCATCTTGGCTTGGCTATCGACCCACGTGGCCGACCGGGGAGACCACATCCTGGGCACCATCCTCACCGTGGGCGCTCACGCCTCTCTGATTGGACTGGGAGGCCACGAGAACTACAGCGGGGGTCCCGCCGGCGCAGACGCCCCCGAACAACAGACTCCTCCGCCGTCACAGGAGAACAAGCCGGACGACAGCGAGCCAGCGACGGAGAGAGGAGAGGGTGAGGGGACAGGGGAGGGAGCTGAGGGGGTTTGGACAGATCTGCTGCTGGACATACAGAGCAAACAACCTCAGGCCGGAAGACTGAACGCTTCTGATGGAGAGGATGCTGATGAGGAGGAGGAGGAGGAGGATGAAGAAGAGCTGGAGGAGGAAGAAAAGAAGGCTATAAAGCCAGTTTTGACCACCGCCAGTACGACCACTTCCATCTCTGTCCGCTTGAAGTTTTTAAATGACACAGAGGAGGTGGCAGTCGTAGAACCACAAGACACAGTGGGAATACTGAAAAGGTTAGTAGCACAAGCGCAGACATCCACCACCAGACTGTGTGCACAGACTGTTAAAGGGAAAGTTTTGGAAAATATGCATATTTGCTTTCTTCCAGAGAAGCCACCAGACAGTTGGCTTAGAATAAAGGCTTAAAACAGCTTTCTTAACTCTGTCCAACAGTTTAAAAAAAACTGCCTGCCAGTCGTAAAGCCTGCTAATTAAGATGTTGTGCCTTGTTTATTAAATATGACAGAAAACAAAGGATGGAAACTTTTTCTTGTGGTTTTAGAAGAAGTTGTTTTTGGAACTATTTCCTGGAGTCCCTGCTGGTTAACGTTGACGATGAGACTTCACGCGCAATTGATTTTTCTCGTAGGCTTTTGTTCGGATTAAACAAATGAGATGTCACATTTTATTTAGCTTTAGAGGTGCAGGAAGACAGATTTTGTTGCCTTTAGACCAAACCAGATGAAGTGTTTTCAGTCTTAAAGCTAAGCTAATTGACAGATGGCTGCAACTTTAGATCTACTGTACAAACACAGGAGCAGTCTTTTAATCTAATTCCATCTAACGGCTCCGTTAATTGTCTGAACCTCAAGCAGTTTCTGGGCGTTTTTTTTTTTCTTTTGCTCCCGTCTTATTTTAAACTGCAATATGGAGAACTGAAAAACGTCTTCTGTAGGTTTGACACAATTACAATGGCATACATCTGAAAGAAAATAATGCAAACAAATTTGAATTTCTTTCATCACTTATTTTCCAAAATTAAAAAAAAAAGAATCAACAGGTGTTACCAATACTAGAAAATAAATGCTGACTCTACATACTACAGATTTTTACTAGTTAGATTTTGACATGTGTCTCTTTACTTATCTCCTGTTTATTTGGCTGTAAAAGCTAACACCACTTATCACCCAGAATCTAAAAACAGAACAGAACTTTTCAATTGTTTGATGGTTTTCAGCTTACATTTGGTTAAGTTTCCCGACCATACAACGTGTGTATTTAGTTCAGGGACCGTTGGAAAAGTTAATAATCTGACAATTATTTCTGTTTTTACGGTTTTGGCTCTTGTTAACGGTTTAATTTAGCAGTTTTTCAAAGATAGCAAACCTTTCAAACCTGTCGGTGAGATTTGGGGTTAAGAGGGTTAATTGAAGAATTGTATCAGGTGAGAAAACATTGAAGCGGAAGTTGTTTTTTTTTACATAATCTGATTAACGCAAACTTTTTATTTTTGGCCAGTGTTTTAATGAGGCATGTAGGATGTAGTGATATTAATGGAATGTCACGATTGTAGGTTTTTATGAACTATCTTGACCAAAAAGTACCTCACAGATAAGAATTTGTAAGATCGTTGAAAAGTTTAAAACCTGCTGAACACAATTTCTTGCTCTGAAAAATGGTGTGATTTTATGTCTTTTAACTGCTGTTCCTTTTTCTTCCCTCCTCTGCTCCAGCAAATGTTTCTCAGGTCGGGAGCATCAAATTAAATTAATTTACCAAGGCCAGTTGCTGCAGGATCCCAAGCGGACTCTGTTATCCCTGAACATCACGGACAACAGCGTGATCCACTGCCACGTGTCCCAGGCCCTGCACGAGGCCGGTCCAGACGAAGGAGCTCAGTCCGGGGCGGGAGCCGGAGTCGGATCTGGGGTCTCTGGAGGATTCAGGGCTGCCGGTGTGGCCATCAGCACCAGCAGCCTGGTGGTGCCTGTGTTCGTGGTGATACTGGCCGTGGTGTGGTACTTTCGCATCAACTACCGGCAGTTCTTCACCGCCCCCGCGACCATCTCCCTCGTGGGAGTCACTGTGTTCTTTAGCTTTCTGATATTCGGGATGCACAGCCGCTGAAAAGGCAAAAGAGAGGGCACACGCTCAGAGCTGAATGTTGCGAGGTGAAGTTAAAAAAAAAAAAAGAAAAAAAAAGTAAAAATAGCTGCAGCGGTGGGCGAGCGTCTGGAGAGATGGACTAATCAAAAATGGCGTTGGTGCAGATGCCACAGCTGATCTGTGTGTTTGTAGGCGGCGAGGTGAGCCCGTTTGTGCATGTACCAAGAAAAGACGGATGAGTGATTGTACAGTGTAAGTGCAGTAAATAATAACCTGCAGCGAGTGAGAAGTTTGCTTTAACTGAAATATAATTTAGCTTCTCTGCAAACATGACTTAGTGGTTCACACCATGTTGTAACACTCTGGCTTTATCTCGTCATTTAAGGTTCACCATGCTTTCCTGTGCGTTGTTCTTTTTCAGACCACTGTGTTTTAAGGAAAAAAAAAATAAATAACTGATAGATGCAAGAATCTAAAATCATTTTTGGAACCACTCACTGTTGTGCTGTGTGTGCCAGTTTGACTCTGTACCTTTATTTGATGTTATTTGAATGATTCAAGCTCCCTGTAAGCTAATATAAACTGTACAACTGCCTCAGTGTAAGACTGATTATCTTCTTTTTTGTTGCTCCAAAATGTTGCTCTGTAGAAATAGGCTAATTTAAACAATCACTAGATGTGGAAATAGACACTTTTTTGAGAGGATGCTGTAAATATGTTGTGTATTTTCTGTAAATAAGATGATAGAATGAATCAGATGAACCTGCATCTGGCACTTAAAGATTTGAAGGGGAGGGGAGGGGGGGGATGTTCAACCCTTCTGATTATTGCTGGACTGCTCTGGTTTCAGTCGTATCTCAAATTAAAGCATTTCAAACCAAACCTGTGGTCTGAAGAAGTCAAGTCTCTGCGTACGGTATGTGTTTATTTATGTACAAACATCAGTATGCATGGCAGTGAAGAAAAAATAACCTCACATCATGTTCAGATACAGGTCACGCACACATGAGAAAATATCAGAAACTCACAACATTGCATTCTTTGTCATTGCACACAGATACACCAAGAGCCACGAGAGAACATCGGCCGTTAGCGTCATTCGCTTAAAGGTGGCGTGAGCGTCGAGTCATACTTACCAAATTACCTCACTTACAGTTCATTTATCGTTAGTGCACATTACAAGACTTTACTGGACAGGATTCACAAGGGCACGCTCAATGCTGCTGCAGAAACTAACAAACAGACGTGAGGAATATGTTCCATACTGGAAATGAAACCAAGCTTTGGCAGATTGTCACATTTGAGACATAAAACTAATGCACTTGATTTTAGGGATTGTATGAAAATTATTCAGGTGGAACGGAGGCTTGAATCTAACATTCTCTTTGATAAAAAACAGTCTCCTTGACTGACTTTAATATATTATTTGCACGTTTTCCCCAAATACCTGGGAGTTTAATATTGACAGAAAACATAGTGAATGTTTTCTGAGACACTATCAGTTGTCATTTCATCAGTTGGTAGCTTTCTGCTTTCTGATGTTGCTGAAAATTGCTATTTATTCTCTTCCCCAAACTGACCGATTGGTCCACGAGCATCAGACAAAGCTTTGATATAAAAACACAATCATTATCTGTACATATTGCCAAATGGACCTTTCTAACCCACAGCCCACATTATTGATTTTTATCCGACGAATCTCAAAGGAAAAATGGAATAAATAAAATATAATCTGGGTTGGGAAAAAAAAAAATACCCAAAGCTTTCAGGCCAACCCACTGTCGGTGAGTAATACATGCTCAAAAACAACAAGTTCATGTGCTGAATTGTTCAACCAAGACATAAAAGTAATTGATTCAAACAGACCTATTCACGCCTGGGGTGGGAAAACCAATTCGTCATAAAGCAATTTTTCACTGCAGGAACTTGTGGGCCGTTTTAAGGCAGGGTAAACCTTTGTGCAACCTCTTTCAGGGTTGTTTTCAGGAAGAAAAAAAAAAAAAAGTACCCACTCAAGGTACTTCTTAACGCCTTGGATTAAACCCAAAGAGAACAATGTGCACCATTTTTTATGTCTCGATGAGTAGCAATGTTCTCCTCTCTAACATTTCCATTAGCAAAGTAAAATTCACCATATAGCCTGTAACAACAAACCTCTATTGTTCCA
Organism: Stegastes partitus; assembly: GCF_000690725.1. NCBI lineage: Eukaryota > Metazoa > Chordata > Actinopteri > Pomacentridae > Stegastes > Stegastes partitus. Next base: position 77,405 of record NW_007578056.1, on the reverse strand, counting down.
TTTCCCACATACTCCTAGAACTAGAGTTATCTACAGTAACTACGTCTTTTTCTTTTCTTAATGTTAAGCTAAATGTTGCAGTCGAAAATCGTCAAATAGAAACAGAAAGGCTGAAAATATATTGCCTTTCCTATAAACGCTCCACCTCCTGCCTGCCCCCAAGCTGATGCAGTGGAAAGTCACCTATTGAGGACGCGGAAATAGGATTATCATGCACATTTTCAGGCAGCCTCTCCAGGTATATGTTACTAATGTACGGATGTACACATAAAAATGCCACAAATTGTAGACCCAAATAATTTTTGTACAATCCCCATCTTGTACAGCGTAGTGCTGGTGCAAACACATTAAATATTAGAGCTGTAGTCAACCAAAGACAAGCTCGGTCTTTTTAAATTATACTTTTCACCTGATCAACTGGTCGGCCTCAGAGACTGGGGTTAGCCTAATTAGCTTCAACAAATTAAGTAATAAACAACAAAAAGTTGTATTTTATACTCAAATGATAAGAGACACCTGCTTATATTTGCATAATTTCTGAAAATAAACCTAGTTAGCTGCTGTTTACAGACAATCCGCCATCTTGAGCTGTGATACACAAACTATATTTTACTTGACTTGTTGCCTGTTTAAACAAAATGCAGCCAAAGTGAAGAGTTTTTTTTAAAACATGCTATTAGTTCGTTTTAAGCCGAATCACTAACATTTCAGTAAAATTTCCATTAGGCTGGGTCACTTCAAAGTTGTGAAAACCAAATATAATGGGTTAATCCTGGAATGCATTCCACATTAAAGTAACACAGGGGATTGTCCAACCAATGACAGTTTGGTCTGACGAGAGCACACCGACCAACCAATCGACCGGTCGTCTTGGAGACTACAGCCCATCAAATCCTATGCATTTCTGACTCCACAATAACAACTCAATCAGTAAAATCTTTGGGTTTGTGAAGCCAATTTATATGAAAAACAAACATTAACTGCAAAAAACACAACTTACAATTTACATCAGACATCGTGCAGACTGTACATAAAAGTTGGACGTAGCCTCGAGGTCTTAACGCTGAAGTGCCTTAAACCTGCATTCTTTCTAACAGCCAGTAGGGGGTGACTCTGGTTGCAAAAAGAAGTCAGACTGTATAGAAGCAACTTGCTTCAAGTCTCCTTCAAAACAATATGACTGCAGTTTTTCAAGAATAGTCCCATCTGGAGTGAAACAGACAACAAAGCAGAGTATGTTTTAGGAACAGACTGCCTTATCATGAGTCTGACTCATCAGATGTAGACTTCAGGTACAAGTCTGCAACCTCAATCACAGTTCATGAGGTGTGACTGTTTTCAAAATCCCCTTCACTGTGGGAAAACAACAACAAACTCTGAGCAACAACCCACACACTGAAGGAGAGTTGGATTGTGCAATAAGGAAACTCTGCTTGAGTTTTTAAGTGAATAAGCCATTTTAATGACAGCGTTCGCCTCTGTACATGCCAATTTAACACAAAAATATTCCCCCATCACTATTTGGCAGGGGCACCATCACTGCATCTTGGGCTTACCAGCACCTGAGACAGTTTTTATTGGTATAAAGAAATTCAAACAGAGTGGAAATGGTGTCTTTCCCCGATAGCAGAATGATGAGGAGGTGCAGCTAGACCATTCTGGTTTCAAAAGACCACGAAGCGACGATCAAATGCCAAATTCAAGGCTTCAAAACGGTCATCCATAAACCAATAGGTGATGTCACGTTGGCTATGTCCATCTTTTAAATACAGTAAGTGACAAACAGAAAAGCAGCACTGATCTACATCTATGATGTAACCTATAAGCATAAAATCAGCAAAAATATGGAGGAACAAAGAAAGTTTCTATGGATTCATGATTCATTTTCTATTTCACACGTACTGTACATGTGCCCCGAAAGCCCTACTGGCTCATCAAATATCAAAATCTGCATTTACACACAAATAATACACACATCACTACATAGGCAGTGACAAATAGAAACTTAAATATTTTGTTGATGTAAACAAATAAAGTTAAATATTTAAAATGGCACACATACTTTCACAAAAAAAGTCACATTCTAGGATGCATCGTTTTGTGAAAATAGAAATGATTACACACACGCACATCATCTTACCACAGAAACACATTCACACTGAATGCAGGTCAGCATACAGAGGCGCACACACACACAGACACACACACACAACTGTGCAATATAATGCTAGAATTAAAAAGCCACTGATGAGTACTCCAGTACACGTGCGTCAAGTGTCGAACTGAAAGCAGTCGCAGTTCATAAGTCTGCTCACAACTGAGTTGAAGATAACACAGTCTAAAAAGAGTGACAAAGCCAAACCACTGACAGAGTACCTGAAGGTTCCAGAAAGCCAATCAAAGCCGTTTTCATGACGTCTTATCTGGATCCAGGATAAGTTAACAAGAAAAGTCAAGACTTTACAGAGTGAAAAAAAGAAAATTAAAAGAGTTACACTTTAAATAAGTGTTTAGATGTATCGGGGCTTCATGGGATTTGGTAGAAATCCAAATATTTTCCTTGTAGGTTCAACTTAGCATTTTGTTAAAGGCTTTACTGCCCATCGTAAAATGCAATTTAGACCAAACTTATTTTTATTTTGTAATAAAACTCATTTCCAATTAATTTTAGAGCCATTCTCATTGTGGCTACTTTTCATACTTCAATTAATTCCACTAAGAAGTACAGAATATACGAATAATATTGGGGATATATCATCTATCTATCTGCAACAGTTTGGTGAAGCTCCACTATTGGTTGCAAGGTTTACCCAGCTCCAGTGTCACCTGAATGCATCGTCAAGTCATTCAAATTGAGGAGATACTGGTCTGTGTTAACCCTCTGAACCCCAAAATCTGCTGGAGGCTTTGAAAGGCATGTCGTCACCACCAAAATTACACTATTTACTCGAAATTGTGAAGAAAAAAAAAAAAAGAAATATCTGTTTGATTTTCAACTTGAACTATTGATTCCTGATATGCCGTTACTGAATATAAGCTTAAAATGATCATATATCAACAAAATCCCTTTATTCTATACATGTACTTCAAAAACTCAGCAAAAATAAACTGTCCTGTAACCAGATTGTGTAGAAAACAAACGATTCTGTGCTCCTTGGTGCAAACGTGAACTGACTCAGCTGAGATCAAGTCTTGTGATAAAAATTCAGGGACTTTTTAGCTGAACTGCCGGCAGCGTTTGCACAGAGCAGGAAAGAGACTAGCATGGTAACAAATTAAAAATGTAGTAAAATACCTGCAGTACGTAGAGTCACTGTTTTCTCCAGCATTGGTAAAAACCTGTGGGTACTTCAAAAAAAAAAAAAAAATGCTGTACATGTTAATTTGAAGGTTTTTTTGTTTGTCTTTTTAAACTGTAAAATAAATAATCAACGAAATTCAACTTTTGCTTTTTCATTCTTTAAGACTGAGGGCATTATAACTTTATACTGCACAAAAGACATTTTTCAGTCCTTTCTTTTTCTAGCCATGGTTGTAAAGACTTTATATTGTAGTGATCAATGAGCCCACGGTGACTAAAAATGTCACAGGAGCAAACAAAATAAAAAACAAAACAAAAGCCCCAGAAAACTGCTCGGGGTTCAGAGGATTAATATTTACTCAAGCAGCAGTTTATGGTGGAACTGGGTCGATAAGTACCTGCAGATACTCCGTCTGGACTGTGTGACTGACCACCATTCTTAAAACACTGTGTTCATAATGCCAGAAGAAGACATCTTTCAAATGTAGACGCCTTCCATGTCAAGGCTAAATGATTAAAGAACTACTAAGTCAAGTTTCATCCCCATCCTGCTCATACCTGTAAATCTCAGTTTGAAAGAAGGGACTGAACAGAAGAGGCAAGAGCTGGTCTGACAAGCAGGTCTGTGCTAGTTTAATTCATCGTAGATGCTCGAAATAGACGGTGCGGAGAGTTTGGGCCGCTTTTTTTTGGTTGACAGACTGATATTACTCTGAGAGCTGCTGCTGCCCCCAGTCAGACTTGAGCTTCCTCCTCCTACTCCTCCTCCACCTCCTCCACCTCCTGCACTGTTCAAACCAAGAGACGGCCTCTTCTTCTTCTTGGGCCTGCGGGAATCTGCATGGTTGGTGCCTGTGAGAGGGACAGACATTCATTTATTACCTCTAAGTTTCATCCAGAAATGGCTCCAAGGCTGTGCGTCCACTGAAGTGTATTTTGCCGGCGCGCTTGTGAAAACACACAGCTGGGAGCGCTTTGGACACATTTTGTCAAGTCGAACAAACCTGTTGGAAAGAATCTCAGCATCTGGTTTGACAGAAATCTGAGTTTTGAGCATGTTTTCATCACTTTTTTAAGAACACACTCGACCTTCACTTGTAAAGACACAGAGCTCCGATCTTATCCCACCTGCACGACTGCAGCAGCCTTTTAATCTGCCTGAACCAAAACTCTATGGATGGACTCCAGACTGTGCAGAGCTCAGTGGCCGGGTTTTTAACCAGAACCAAGAGACGAAACCATATCACTGCTGCAATATGTACGTTTTGTTTTTCCTAGCTTAAGATCTGACCTTTTAGTAGCGGTATGCACTTTGATATCCTCAAGCAGAGGCCATGCCCTGGTCTGTTCCAAAGGCCCAGCTGACATACATAAAACAGACTTTTATCAGACAGCCTTTCCTGATCTGACTTGAGTTTTAGCTGTCTTTAAGCTGTCGTTCATTTGAAAACCTGATGATTTTATGACTCCTCCATTTTTAATTTGCTGCCGAGGAAGCACTTTCTATTTCAGAATATAAATTATTATTAGCTGAGATGCTCGATTGTTTAAAATACCATCAGCTGGCTGACTCAGCTGACAGCTCACTCTCTTGGTAAACTGTTGGTGAAAGAAATGCTCCTCCAAACATTCCCTTTGAATATTGTGGCAGTCTGGGGATGTCATTTGGTACAGACACTTAGAGAGCAGGAGTATGAACGTATGCTCCATTGTTGCTTGTAGAAGTACAATGCAACATGTATTCGTAGGTGTACCCTTCATCCTGCCCTCCTCTCCAGTGTGATTTGATAAATGGGTAAAAAAAAAAAATTGTGAATGTGGATCACAGGGTTTTAACCAAACATTTTTCATCTCTTGCCGATCAAAAAGGCCGCATCTTGTCACGCTGCTAGCATAGTGTACATGAATGATGGGTACCGTTAAGATTTTAATCATGCTTCTGCTGTGACTGATACTGCTCTTTGATTTTTTTTTGTTCATTTTTAAGTAGAACAATTCAACAAATTAATTAACATTAGGGTTTAACATTCCTAATTTTCTCAGTTGTTTCAGTATCCTCCTTTCATTTTTAACTTTTAAGCAAAAAGATTTGAATGCAGAACTTTTCCTTTGACAGTTTTTACTGTGTGATATGTATCATTTAAATGAAAATAAAGATGTAAGAATACTTAAGAAAACTTTTACTACTTCCTGTAGTTTGCCTGTAGTCCCTAATTAAGTAAATCCGAAGCTCTGAAACTAAATTTCTGATGAACAAGTTCAAATGATGCTCCGATGATTTCAGACTGAATCAATGAAAACAATCAAAGCTAAACAATCAGCTGGCTCCTGGTTACTTTTAACCACTAACCCATGTTCGTGTAATTTTAAGTCTGTGTTCTTACTGGCTTTAGATGAGGCAGAGTCCGTGGGTGAGATATCAGGAGAGTCTTCCCACTGCAGGCGGCTCATTAAGGTCTGTCCATCTGGAATGTCGAAGCCGTCGTTCTCCACCACAGCGTCTGCGTCAGGCAGCGCCGGCCTATTACAGGAAACCCAGACACAGTAACACAACAGTTTAACCACACAAACATACAGATTTCTGTCCGTGTCTGATGCCAGTCTGCTACTCAGACGCAGTTAAACGGCGGTAAGATGTTTATCAGCTCTACGGCACAAAATTACCACAGTGGATTTGCAGCTATTGTGCAGAGTCTCCTATCTATACGCTGCAGCACATCAGTTATCAAGTGTCGAAGTCTGTGGCTTTTTAAACTCACAATCTGACAGTTTTCAACAAAAGCTTGTTCTCTCAGTCAGTTCTTAAGACACTTTTAACGGCTGTTTGAGTTGCACAGTAAAATATTACCTTGTAAAAAAGAAGCATTAATTATCTCCAGAGTGGAATTAGTCATTTAATCAGTTACTAAATCAACTAAAAATTTTTTTCTTGCAAACTTGAAAAGGGTTCTCCAGTTACAGCTTTACAAACATGGAAATGTGCTGCACATCTTATCTTTACTTAGTGTAACATTTAAAATAGATTTTAGACAGTTCAGGTAAAATGAAAAATTGACAGTTTTTGCAGACAAAACTAAATATGAATTAGTTAAGAAAATAATATTTCTATGTATTTTAATTCAATAAAAATATACGAAGCCATAACTTTACGGTTATCAAATGCAGACAAACTTGATTTTAATGAGATGGATCTCTTTCCAGACAAGGATGTTGTTTTTTAATGATCAGAGCTAAATTTCTGGCAGCCAAAAACAGGCATTAGGATGTTAGATTTTTCTTTTTCAATGGTTCCTAGAAGTGCACAGCAGCAACACTGGAGTACCAACAATTATAAACAGCATAATTAGTTGTAGCCATGACAGCCATGAGAAGCCTGGTTAATCACAAAATTACTGACAGAATTCTGTTAAGTTTTTATACATCGTACGTCTGAATTCCACTATAAAATAATGTACAAGTATGACTAATGCCAATAAACATTTTCTAAAGCTTGTAAATTCAGTGTGGGCTTTGTGGTCTAGGCAACCTGTACGTCACATGCAGATTGCCACAGCTGTTTCTCACAGGATCAGAAAAAAACTCCTGTGGTATTGTGATGTTTTTCAGTGAAAGAAGGTCACAGAATACTCAGGGTCCCTTCAACTGCAGCGTATGTACTTAGTAAAGGATAGCTGGTTTATTTAGACCTGGTGCATTTTCCATTAATGTGACTACTTTGGCTTTAAATGTCGCTGCAGCTTTGCACTCCGTTGCAGAGATTCAGGAAAACAACATTTTGTGAGGCAGTTAGCATGAGCTCCCCAAAAGGAGCGCTTACATGAATGATTACAAATATTGAGTTTGACTGAAAGAAATGAACCGCCTGGACATTTTTCTAACTGTATTAGCTTTAACTTTCTGTATGCAGAGCTGAGCCTTTTCTTCTAGATGATGTTGGAAAGGGGCGGTAAACAAAAGTGTGATGAGAATTTATATGCAAATCAGCTCATTTTTGTCTTTTTAAAGGAAGCTCACGATTACTGCCCCGCTAAACATTGTTCATAACCTCTTCACTTCCTCAATCTCTTCAGCGAAAGCCACACTAATGGGAAATAAATAAACCAGAAGTCTCCTTTACCACCTGTTTAACCAGCCCCTGTAGGAGTATTCACAACACTGAGTGGCAGCACTGCTGCCTCTGGCCGAGGCAACGTGACCAGAAAGCAGCGAGCTGTATCGGCAGACACCTGCACCATGAGGGTCACAACACTAACATGACTTTTGTTATAAGGACGGGGCAGACTCACGCGGACGGCCCCAGGAGGAACACCCTGACGGCCCTCCTCTGTTCGTCCGTGTGCTGGGGACATCGCTGAGACCTGGTGGGACACAAGGTGGCATTATACATCCCTGACTGACGGCCCGCCCAGCGCCCATCACACAGAGGTGGGACGGACTGCTGGGACACAGTCAGTGACCAATACGCTGTTAAAAGTTAGGAAATATTAGAGGTTGGTCAGTGACGGGGTCCTTTGTGGTAAAATATGCGAGTAAATATTGAGATCTTTGTAAAAATTTGGTGCTTGATTCTTGTGGGAGAAAAAAGTCAATCACTAATCCAGAAGACAGAATGAAATCTGAGTTGCCACTTGTGTACCCATGCATTAGTCCCAACAGACATGATCATTTTCAGAAATACAGAAACTGATCATGTTTCTGTATTTCACTTCAGAATTTGGAATAAATCACACGATGACACTACCTGAAACTACGCTGCAAACGTGAGCTACACAGAAGCAGTTAACTGTTCTTTCAAAGTGGAAAAGTTGAATCGGTAATTCATCTTCTTGAGCATTTACCTGGTACACATCTTCTTGGTGTGCTCTGAGATCACCCCACATTGCTGTAGAAATAAAAACATTACTGATCAACATTTGTATAATTAAAACAAGAGAATAAAAATAGTCTTCACCTTCTGACCAGCAAAATCTGCCAGCAGAATTAAAAGGCATCTGCAGAGGCATCATGCGACTAAAAAAAATACAAGTAGTATAACATCTAGATTTTCTAATATAATATCAATATTGTAACACTTGTGAGCACTTGTACATGTTGGTTCTAGGTTTTTTTTTATGAATAAATAATAAAAGAATTTAAATATTTTTCAGTTTTTATGATGTATGACATTCTAATTTCATTATACTGCACAAGACATTTGAGTTCTTTCTTCTTCTAAAGAGATCCAGAGGTGCAGGACTTTATATTGCAGCGAAACATGAGCCCACAGTTGGTAAAAGATGTGACAGGAGCAAATTAAAACCCAGAAACTTCTTGGTGTTTCAAGGGTTAAAAACCTGCAGAGAGATCTTCATGCTCAGGCAGATTCATGAAAGTCGCTCACCGTTGTTAAAAGGGATCTGACTTCATCAGGGCCTAAAGTCTCATAACTGATGCCGGTATTAAAGTTGTACTGAAATGAAAGACACAATAAGAACCATAAACACACTGTGCACTGCAAAATGTAAGAGCATAGCAGACAGTTTCAGATACTTCATGGTTTTGCAAGTCAATGTGAACAGAGGAGGATGTGTCACCTTGTAAGGCTCTGAACTGACGCTACTCCCAAGTTCACCTGGAAAAAAACACAACTGTTGATCCTCTTTATTCAGTCCGATTATACCTCTTCAAATTAGGACAATAAAACACGTGAATCAAAAGAAAAATTTAAAGTCATCATCACGTTACAGCCAGTTTGCAGCTTCACAGAACATAAATGATCCTATCACAGAAGCTGTCACTGCTTCGCCGTCTATGTCTAACTGTGGTTGTTATTACACATTAGGTCCATATTCTACTTCCCTGCAGCTGATAAAACTGCATGAACAGAACTCTGAGCAATATCAGGAGAATTTGCAATATCATTGATAAATACTGCAATGATGATATGACTTGCAATGCGTAAACACAAATTGAATTATAATAGCGACAGAGTGTCCGTCTTTCTGCTTTAATAGCTACAAAGATACATTTTTTCTTTCAAACTTGCTTTTATTGACCACATTGCACGTGAATATCGAACCAATAACATCAATTTAAATAACAGAAATTAGAGTTCAATTTCCCTTGCTGCTCTCTGAAAAGTATTTTCTTCTAAACTCTGCAAAAACATTTTCATATTTTCCTCACTTTTCTAAATTACCTCAAAGCTGCCACCAATAATGAAAGGCAAACCAGTGAATGCTCGTATCATAATGACGACAAAAATACAATTCACACAACATACAACAACTGTGCTTTTAAACGGCTGAAGTTCAAGCCTAAGTAATACAGGGACCACACTGAATCCACACCAAAACCTCTTCACTGACCCACGAACTAAACAGCTGATTGACTCACCATTTTTGTGTTTCAGAGATTTGGATCTTCTCGGGGAATTCTGATTCTGCACAATAAAAGTTTTTTACATTAAAATCACTTCATTTTACACATGCAAAAAAACAACAATTCTAATGCAGTGTGCAAATGAGAAAACAAATGAAAATACCTTATCGGACTTTCTCTTTTTGGCTGCAGGAAAAGACAGAAGATATTTATTATCTCAGAGCAACCTGGAGCTTTCCTTAATAATTGTCTGCATAGCATGAATTTATCCTCTGAATCCTAAAAAGTCGGACATTTAATTTTTTAAATGTATTTATTTTTTATAAAATCTGGTGCAAACTGTTTACTTTTAAATAGAAATAAAGTAATTTTGGTAAAATATCAGAAATTTACAACTAGATTTGGTTAGGTTTCTGATGGAGTGGCATTTCAAAAGTTAAAGGACTGTCAGAAAGTTGGAAATTCAGTCATCTTTCTGCTTCTATATTTTCTGGCTCTGATGAATGGTGTCATTTTGGTGACCTAATAGTAACATGCCTTTCACTCCTATCAGCAGATTTGGGGGTTCAGAGGGATAAGTACATAGATTTTTAACGCTCACCTTTTTTTTCTGCTCCATACGACCAATCATTGTCATTCAGGTCATCGTTGTCCTCCTGATCACTCTCTGATTTGCTCATGTTGTTATTGCTGGCTAGCCTGATAAAAAAAAAAAAAGAAAAAAAAAAGAAAACAGTCAAATTAAATAGTCTGATCTGATGCTCATGTAAATCTTTGGATTGAGAGAAAAAATCTGTCCTTAAAGACTTCCACGGACTGACCTGCGGTTAGCGATGCGACTGCTGTTGCGTCCCATGCCGAGACATTTCTCCAAATGTGGCGCGAAGCGAGAAGCTGCTATCAATCTTTTACAGTTGGGACACTCGCACTCTTTGTTCTTCCACTGATTGTACACCTGCCCAAATATGTCCACTCCTGGCTGATCCACAATTTCTGGAGGAGCAAAACAAACGAAAACAAAAAAGGAATGCATCGTAAGCAAAAACACCATGACAATTAGACCAAAACACACTGGAAGCCATGACACCAACCAAACTCCTTCATGCTCTCTTGGTCCGTTTCATCCAAGAAGAAGTAGCCCTGTTTCACAGCTCGATGCACCTCAAAACACAGGCCCAAACAGGCATCTTCCACCAGCTCAGAGTAGATGTCATGGACCAAGGCCTACAACATCAAGGATATAACGTGACACCAAATACAAACTCAATGTTAGATGAACAAAACCCGGTGGATATGACAGCTAAAGATAGAAGAACGTCAAAGTTTCATAGATATCCTCAGCCTCACCTCCAGCTTGGTGTTGTCTGGGCCTGAGAGGGGCATATCCTCCATTTTCATTTGAAAATCTGTATTGGAAATCTTGATCGCAAGGTAATAAGATGCTGACCTGAGAATTTACAACATACAAGATGTAGTCAAAGTTTATTCATAAAGCACATGTTGAACCAAGGTGCAGCACAATTTAAAAAAAAAAACAGCCCATAAAACACAATGACTAACAGATAAACATGAATAAAAGGAAAAATTAATTAAATTGCAATTAAAAAATGGTCACTGGTTCAAAGGATGAGAGATACTGCAAAAAACATACTTTTGAAACCGGTATTGACACTTTTTGCAGATCTATCTTCATCCTGTTGAAGACAAGAAAACATATAAATTATTAGTTGATGCCACATATCAAGTGTTAAGCTGTATTTGCTTTACATTAAACAACAATAACTGATCCAAACCGTAGATATAACCCGAGAACTGTCACCCCAACCGCGCCTGAAACTAGCCATATGACTTACAGCATTGGATACCATGTTGTTAGATTTACTATTATTAATATTAGCCAACCGGATCTGCTTCAGTTACAGCATGGCCACCCTGTGTACAACTTTAAATATCTGCTTTCAAACGCTGCAGTAGTAGATTGTCGCCGTCTTTTCTTTGACTTTAATGAACAGCTCCAGTGTCACACATCAGCAGGATCCAAACTTACAGGGACAGAGTGCAAATTACACATCAAGAGCAGCTGACTTCTTTTTTTTTTTTTTTCATTCTTCTGATTTACATTTTTTCCAAATAAAACTATGCTGAACCATGTGGTCAAACTCAAGAGGAATTAGCAACACCAGAGCCGTTCATAGATCCTCTTTTTTCAGCAGACAAACAAACAGTAGGAGACCTCCAATCTCCTGAATCTGGATATTTAGATAGTTGGATTTCATTTGTCTGACTCTGAAATGCCTCCAATACAGTGGAGGTGAATGAAAGTTAAAATAAGATTCAACTGCAACACGTCTTTCTAGACAGTTTTCGTTAATCTGGACAAACCACAGTCCAGTTTTAACTGATTTCTACTGCACAGTCAGTCCCTATTTGTACTGGCTGCAGTTGATTGCAGATTATTAACGCAGTCCACCTGCACTCTAACAGGCGGTAACACAAGATGTGGCTAGCTGGGCTAAATTGTCTTTAGTTACATCATGACCCCTGTGAGGAAAAACTACATTTCAAACATAAAACGAGCATCTAAAGCAGCTCACCAGCGGCTGGCTAACGTCAACATCATACAAACGCAGGTGATGACAGTTTGTTAGCCTAATTAGCACTTTGCTAAAGCTACCTGTCAGTGTTTGTTTTTGCTACTCCTGCTACTTGCAGATAAATAATGCGTAGTTGTGGCATTAAAACAAACAACATAGTGAGGTTAGCTGAATTTTAATGTCACTAAAAAACAGTTTGGTCTTACCCGGTCATGCCGAAAACTCAGCCCGAAGCAGACAGCTTCTCTGCGGGGGGAAACATCACCGAGCCGGGCCGCTGGAAGAACCGTTAAGAGAAAGCCCGGTGCTCGGCCGCAGCCATCGTTAACGTCGCAGGTGAAAAGAAAATCCTCGTTGTTGTCGCAGGTGTCGACAGGTTTGTTGAACGAGGAAGCCGCTTTACACCGAGGAGGCCAAACGCAACAGAGAGCGAAGAAATACGAACTACACAACACACTTCCGGGTTTGCGCCGGAAAATAAAAGCCGCGCTCCACGGGATGACCGGACAGCTGGGGAAATAAGTGGAGTGCAGTTAAGTGCACTGAAAACAAACAAACAAACAAACAAACAAACAAACAAGCAAACAAATAAACAAATAAATAAATAATAATAAATATGAAAGAGAAAGACTGAAAACTTGTTTCAAATATGCTTAAATATTGTGGCATACTGTGACATGCAAAAACCGTAAAAAATGTCGAAAAAATTGCTATTTATATAAGTTTTTGATGTTATTTTCTTTTCTAATTATTATCTGTAGTTGAACAAAACAGGGAAAATCTGTAAAATAATAGAAAAATATTTAAGCAATTATGTTTTTTGTTGTTGTTGTTTTTAAGTTACCTGTTTTTTACATTGTGTTTGAAGCAGAGAGTTTTATTGGTCTAGTCAGGCTGACACCGTTACAACACATTTTGAAATTGACATAATATAATCGTCAAATATAATTTAGAGAAAGTGCCATGTTGCAGCAGCAGTTTACATTTCACAAAACTCACTTGACCTACATTAAGCTGACATAAGGTAAATAACAAAAACATTATTTTCAATATATACACACACACGTGCATTAAAAATACTCTACTATTTTTTTTAATAATAAAAAGGAGGTTTACAATAAAATACGATTAAAAAACTTTCACAGTGCAAATATTGCTGTGGGCAGGAAAGTCTTTTTTGTAGCAATTTTTGCGTACTTACAGCTATTTAGATTGAAATACTAAGCTGCAGACAGAGTAGTTCAAATGAGCCTTAAATGCTTCATAAATACTAACTTTGGCTTTTGCTTTTTTAATCACTTACCAGTCCTGATAACTTCTTTTCGGATGGTCACTGAAGAATTGATTCAAGATTTTATTTGCTGCTTTAAAGGATGTTCTTTTCCAAAAAAAAGTTACCAAAACCATCCTTGCGTAACTTTTTCATCACCTTGTTCTATCTCTATTTCGCCATTAAAAGCCGACGTGGCTCCTGAAAGACAAGTTCTCTCTGTCGTAAGCTTTTGACGCTTTTACTTTGAACATCCAGCTTCTGGCCTCAGTGGCAGCCTTCGTGTTCACTTTTCACTTCAGACATTATTAAACGATCACGAGCGCGTCGCTCTTTATCCGCAATCCCTTAGTTGAGCCTGAGTGGTTGAATGATGTCATCAGTTCCAAATAAAATGCATCAAATGACCAAAAGTATGTGGACACTTGAACATTACACTGAGCTGTTGTTGAGTAGAACCATGGAAATGATGTGGGAGAGGAAGAAAACGGGATTACTAGTAAAAACTACAGACTCACAATGTGACCTCTTTGTAGTTTGATGGAAAGGCCTCCAGTGTGTCCTATTTTTAAAAAAACAAACAAACAAGCCACACTTTTACCTGTTAAAGATCATTTTTTATTTGCCCAAATACTTGAACTACAAGGACATAAGAACACCCTCAGCTATAGAAAACATCAAATTCTGTCAAATGATCAGCAGTACAAACTTGTAAAGCTTTGCTGTCTTAGATATCTCTATAAACCAACATAAGGGAGAGAAGAAACAACTAAAACAGGTGAATTTAACCAAAAATTCTCCCCCGTGAGTGAAAGACTCACTGGCCTCGGAAATCACAGATGAGGGTTTTTGCCAAATTAAAGTACTAACAAAAAAAAAACAATAAGCACTCAATACAAAAAACAGTATTTACAGAAAAATTACAGTTTTTTTTTTTTTTTTAACCCCAAGTCCACTGGCAACTCAGTTCCCCCAGATCCCTTTTACAAACTCCCATCAGTCTATACGAGCAATCGCTTTCCTTTTCCCTCCCCAGGTATTTAAATAGTCCACGCTGGTTTTTGTTTCAGTCTGTGATGAGATTCATAATGGTCAAAATCAGTCCTAACAAATTATTAACAGTTGCCATATACTCAGTCTGACCCAAAAATGACAGTCATGGAAGTCTTGTCAATAGTCCATTTTCAGGTAATCAATGCATGACAGCAGAGACCTTTGGAGGAAAAAAAAAAAAAACAATATCTACATTCATGGTGTTGGTATGATGTCCCCACACAGGCACATACATGCACGCTGCAGTCACATCATGGTAATGCAACAAAACAGCAAAAACAGCACACATTAAAGCAAAGAAACACACACGCACACACACACCCTCATATACAGTCTGTGCATGCATGCACACTAACTCACACAGAGGGACAGATTTACATTAAGTGCACACTCTTTTTGGGATAAGCATCAGACTAAAACCCAACTGGATTACAGTCAATACCATTTAAAAATTTCAAGACAAGCTTGAAAATAAAAGAATAAATGCAACCATTCAGCTTCAGATGGATTAACACAAACCTGTAAGCAAATAAACTGTAACTTAAATTGTAAAACAAATAACATGTTTGTTTTTTTTTTCTTTTTTCTTTCTTTTTTTTTTAAAAACACAGAGTCACATCGAGCTCAAAATGCAGAGAGTTATCCCTTCAATGACAAAGCGCTCCGGTCGCACACTGTTCACATCGCGGTGAGGCCAGAACGAGCTGCTGAATAAACGGAGTCAAACAGAACTGATTAAGACTGGCGGATTGACGACAACTTTTCAGTGATGGACACGCAGCGATGGATCCTGCAGCGCCTGTTCAACCCCCACTGGATGTTCATGTTCTAAAATATGAGAAACGCAGTAGATGTAATGAGGGTGGGTTTTTTTTTTTTTGGACAATGTAAAAACAACCTTTGCAATAAATTAAGTACAAATATAAAACTACAGACCTATTTCTACCTGCATCTGGAAGCCCGAACAGCTTGTTAGTCGTTTTTAGGTGAAGACACAGAAAAAAACTGACAGTAAATTACCATCCTTTAAAGGTTCCTGTGCACCTAAATAACATGTAATCAAATGTTTTGTTATATTTGTGCTTAATCTAGATGGATTTGTAACGATTCGTTTTCAGCGCAGCGTAAGAAAACCTCACAGTTTTATAAGATGATATCAACATCATGTTTACTTCTGTGCCGTAAAGCCTGCAGCACTTTGAAACACACCGACATTCACTTTCTTCTACGCCGATTGGTGTCAAATGGCCTAATTACATCTACTTCAGGCCAGTCTTGTAAAATAACAAAACAGTCCAAGTGGGGGGTGAACACTTTATAGGCACTGTAGCTTCTTGGTAAATGAGAACATGGGTAAGTAACAAAATCTGAAAACTTTTCCAGCAACAAAAACAAAGACATTCATAATGGCTTGATTTTTTTTTTTCCTGAAAAAAATACCACCTCTTTAAGAACCAAATTATAAAATCTACATCATAAGTTGAGAATAGAGAACAACAACAACAACAATGTTCTGGAAAAAAAAAAAGGAATTAAAAGGAAACATTCTGAAGAGTGCAATTTTTTCAGTACCCCGCACATCCCCCCGCTCCCTAAAGTGATCCACCGGGCTATGTTCTTTGGCTCAATGAAGCCTGTTTACAACTCCTGCCACCTGACTGTAACTAACAACCAGAACTCTAAAACTAACAAACACTGGAGGGTAGTCACTTTACCCTACGCGTTAAAACTCTAACCCGAAACCATTGAACCTGTGAGTCCAGATTGAAACCAGCGGCAGAAACGTTCATGACATCACCAAACCAGTGGGATGCTGTTTGTTTTTTTGTTGTTTTTTTTTTTTTTGGCATTTATGTGACCGTCGCACAGCGGGGAGGGAGCTAA
Organism: Stegastes partitus; assembly: GCF_000690725.1. NCBI lineage: Eukaryota > Metazoa > Chordata > Actinopteri > Pomacentridae > Stegastes > Stegastes partitus. The sequence continues at coordinate 60,943 of NW_007578056.1, read as the reverse complement.
ACTGATTTTGGAGTTCGGGGCAGGGTCCCTCCTTGAGAACAGATCACCAGCAACACAAAGAGTGAAATGGATGAGGCAATGCAAGGGCTCCCTCTGGTGGTGGGAGGAGAGCAGGGTTGGCACAGTGGCAGAGCTCCCTTGACTCTTGGCTCAGCTCAGCGCTGCTCAGTTCGTCTCGGGACGACGCCGGCCTCCGCCTCAGTCTGAATCAGAGTCCGACGTCCCCTGCGAGTTCGACTCGCTGCTGCTGTCCTCCGACTTGTTCTCCTTGTCTTCCGCCTCGTCGTCGTCGTCATCGTCTTCGTCGTCATCTTCATCGTCGTCGTCGTCATCGCCCTCCTTCTTTAAACAAAAAATAAAACAAAATATTTTGAGTTTGGAAACGCATTCATCATCTGCAATGCTGCAGGAGGGTTCAGACAACCCTTTACAGTCTGGTTTTCCCTTTCTTAACATTTGCTCAATTATTAAAACATAGGAAGCTCTTACCTTAAATATTATAAAAAATAATAATAAAGAAAAGTGAATAAAGAGTTGAGCTATGAGATGCAATCAAGTAGTAAAGATCGTATCATATTGTCACTCAATTATTGCTCTATTAGATCACCTACAGTCTGACCTAAAATGTTTATTGGGCTCGGTCCACTTAGTCTGAAACCAGAGAAACATTTCTTTTGGAACTTTGCAGGAGAATGACAATCTTTCCATAACATGTATTTCATGTATCATCTCTATCCACTCATCAGTTGTGGGATCAGCTGTGATTTCAGCCACTGCCTCGTGATGAAATTACAGTTTTCATCTGCTTCTTCTCATTATCTCAAAGCAAAGAGAGGAGTCACTCACGTCATCGTCTTCCTCGTCGTCCTCACTGGACGAGTCTGCCTCAGAGGATGCTTTCTCCTGCTCGTCTTCGTCTTCGTCCTCGTCCTCATCGTCGTCATCGTCGTCCTCCTCGGTGTCCTGTGGGGAGTGAGATAAGGTCAGGTAAGGTCAACAGCCAACAATTATTTTCATTGTTGAATAATCTGTTGATCTCGTTTTGTCCACAGCACAAAGATATTCAGTTTACCGTGCTGTAGGAGGAAATAAACCAGAAAATATTCACATTTAACAAGTTTAGACATTCTTTGAGCACTTACAGATTTCTTGGACTTTGCCTTGGGGCCTCCTGGTTTCGCTGTAGTTCTCCTTTTCTGAAACATCGGGGGAAATAAACAATCATTTAAACATGTCAGAGAAACATACTTAAACACTTTTCTGTCTCCTGTCTCTATGGAGGAGATCATGTGTAATTATAAGTAATTAATGACATTACTGCTGTTGTCTTTTGACATTTCATGGAAGTTTCAGTTTGTAACTGATGTGAAACTGTATGATCTGTGATGTTTTTGGACCAATGTTGGTAATGAAATGTGGAAAAAGCCGTCCCTAAACCGCTTCACACAGCTTGATTGATTATGATGATGATGATCTATCTGCGTTTAATTCAAATTTGTACTCTGTCAAAAGTGATGCAGAAATGCGACGACGTGTGACCTTTACGTAAAAGTAAACAGGGTGATTATTTAAACATTTATCCAACACATTCAGTTGCTGTCAAATAAACAGAGGAGTGCACATCTGAAAGGGGCTTTAAAGAAGGAAAACATTTCATTTTCTAGTTTGTCAAAGCACAGTGACGGAATAAAAAATGACTTACTTGTGAATTATATTCTTTGTAAGTGTTCCTCTCTTGTGAAGACAAGCTCTATGGAACAACAGAAGTGCACGTTAGATAAGAATTTTTGACAGCTGTCAGAAAAATCTTGGCTTTCCCCCTTGAAACATCCAACAAGCACTTCTTACAGCTAGCCACTGCTCCAGCAGGACTTTGTACTGCCTCTGCTTCTCCTCTGCGATCTTCTTGTAGCGATCTTTCTCCTTCAGTGGCAACCTCTGCCAGCGGCTGCCGATCTCAGCCATGCGCTCCTTCATGGGGAGGTGATTCAGCTCTCCATTGGACAGCATCTCCTGAGAGAACTTCTGATATCCGTTTCTACAGTGTCAAAAACAAGAAAAATAAAACTGTCAGGGTTTGACTGGTTGAAACAGGCAGCATGGATGAATTGGAAGTCACAAACTTACGATGGTGGCTTCTTGGGTTCACCCTCAAACTTCATCTTCTTCCCTGAGGCAATGGCAGCTGCAGGCGAGCGCATCTCACACAGGTCCCTCTGTGGAGGACACACAGGTTATCGGTTAGCTCTTGCCAACACTGAATACTGATGTTGTGGATTTAATGGAAACTGCTTCAAACCTCATATCTTTTCTGGTCCTCTGCTGCCTTTTTGATCCACATGATCTTCTCTTTCTTCTCCATGGTGCTCCAGGTCCCTTCCATTGCTTTCTGTGCTTTTGGCCGGTCATTCTGCAAAGCACAGGCTCACATTAAATACACTGATGGGTATTTTAGCTCCATTTTACAGCACTTTATTTTTTTCTTTTAAATTTGTAGTCATTATTAATATCAGTGAGACTGTTGCGTGCTGTCTGATTCTCAATACCCTGTATAAATATTTTCAGCATGAGAGTCATAGATACATTTCCTTTTCATCTTTTGTGCCTTATTTATAGTTCATATTTACTTTCATTCTGTGCTTTTATGACAGGCTGAAAGAAACGGAGTTTATAATAAAATGTGCCAAAACATGATGACCATACTGTGAAAGTAAAATCAGCTGTGAGCGCTTAGATGAGAATTTATTCACATGCTAATCACATGCTTCCATGTTCATTGATATACAAAGAAAGCTATGTTTCCAAGTTAGGCTTACCAGTGTTTCAGTAATGCTAGAGGTTTCTGTTACACAACTTTAGTCAGAAATAAGGAGTTTTGAGGCCTTTTCTCACGAGTGGAATAAGCTACTTTCGGCCTAAAAAATGTAAGACTTTACTTAAGATCATGGGGTTTACATTACGTCCAACAAAAAGGAATTCTTGACTTTCTGTTCACTACAAAAGCTGGTACATTTGGAGGATTCATGCAAACCTTAAATCTGGCCAGGTAGTCTCCTATAACGCTCTGCTGCCAGATGTCCTGTGCAGTTTTGGGCGGGTCTGGCAGACGACTACGATCCTCCTTTTCCTTCTTCTCCGACTCTGCTTTCAGGACCGTTTCTAAACGTTTATACTTCTCCTGAATCACAAAGACAAGCAGAACATGAGAAAATGTATTTTAAAAAATATTACAAACTGTACATATTAAGACTTCTTGGCTGCAATGATCCACTCTACTGTTCTGGCATTTTGCTATTGACAGCAGGTGTTGATGGTTCTGCCAGAGGTGTTAAAATCAAGTTTTTTTCTCCACACTGTCACCTAGAACTTTCTCAGGGAAGATTTTGGGGGTTTTGATGAGAACTAGTGCTATATGTAATTATTCAACATGTTACCTTCTTCTTATCTGGCAGCTCATTCCACATGCGAGCCAGGAGTCTTGTGACGTCGCTGTCGGACAGGTCTGGCCTCTCCTGCTGCAATTTGGGGCGTTTCTCTTCAGAGAATATGAACATGGCTGAAATGGGCCTTTTAGGCTTCTCTGGATTGGTCTACAGAGTCCAGATGAAAAACACAAAAATCAGGAAAACATACAAAAGCCATCAAGGCAGATATTATAGCTGGTACATTAGATGAAAAAATCTAATGAGTGGAAAACGGGACCTGAACATAACACTTGTAATAGTCCAATTTTACTTGATAAAGTTAGGAACACAAAGAAAATGGGCTGGACTTGGCCTTACCTTTGCTTTGGCGTTTTTCTTTTTGGAGGCAGGACTGTTGGCTCCACTGCCTTTCTTAAAACCTATCTTCTCCTCACCCAACACTCGCTGCTGCTCCTCCTCTGATAAGCTCTGCAGCAAAGCAAAAAAAGAAATGCATAAGAAACTCTTACAGTAACATACAAATGGACAAAGTTGTGGCTATCACATGTAAACAATAAACACAATAAGTACAAACCAAAAAAATCTGACTTACACTGAGAAATCTGTTCATCTCCATTTCATACTCCTTCTTTCTCTGAAAAAGCAAATATAATCATTTTAGACAAAATGGAAGAACCTGATTTTTAAAACTGTGTGACTTGATGGTTCTGAGCTCACCTGTTCGCAGCGTTTCTGGTAGCCGTCCTTCTCGTTCTGCTTCAGCAGCTTCCACCGCTGGCTGCACATCACCATACGCTCTGTGCTGGGAACGTCCTTCATGCTCGACATCAGCTCGGCGCAGAACATCGAGTAACCGTTTCTGAAAGCATTTACCGACACATGTTATGTTTAAATAAGTCACTCACAGAGCAGCTGCCTACAAACAGGATAATTCGGCTGTGTGAGTGGAATATTTGTTGGTGGCGACTCACGGAGGAGGTTTGTCAGGTCGGCCATCTGATTTGTCTTTCAGGTGCCTCTCTGCCTTGGTCAGGGTGGACTTTACAATATCCCCCTGGGTCATGTTTAACTCTGGGTGCTGCTGGATGTACTCCCGCATGGTCTCCTAGAATATTGCAAACACACACATGGTTAATACTGATAAACACGCTTCTATAGGTTGTACGTAACATACTGCCTTCACGGTTGTCTCACCTCATACTGTTTCTGCTGTTCCAGGGACTTTGTGATCCATTTGAGCCTCTTTTTGTCAGACAGCTGCGTCCACTGTTTGCCAAGACCGTCCTTAATGTCTTTGGTGGTCGCCTGGGGGTCAGACAAAGTGAATTAAAATCCCTGGAATAACACAGCTATAGGTAGAGTGGCTACATTCTGGATGTGGTGAGGCTTACATCTGGACGTGTCTTAAGGAAGGCTTTCTTTTCATGGTTGTACCACAACTGTTGGGGTGTTTTGGGCTTCTCTGGTACATTTGAGCCTTTCTTGGTCATGCTCTCCACAAGATCTGGATGCTCTTCCCTGTTTATGCATCATAAACAAAAATTTAAGCACAACTTCCATCTTTTGTAAAGCTGCATGTGATTGTTTAATGTACCTAGACTTATTACTATTTTTCATAATCAACCCTCTTAACCTCAAAAACCCGATGGCGGGATTAAAAAGCATGTCAATAAATGGATATTACACCATTTATCAAATCCAGAACCACAACAAAACAAATACAAGGTTGCATTTTTCACTTTCAGTGGGGTTTTTGAGCTGCTAATTTTTGTAATGTCATTCCTTTGGATATATAACTAAATCTAAGCTTAAAATCATGACGTTCATCAAACTCACCAAATTCTACATGGCTTGCAAAAACGTAATTTTGCAGTAACTGGATATTGTTTAAAAAAACTACATAAATTCTGCTTTCCTCTACAGAACCATAAACCCATAAGTGACTCAGCTGCAACAAAATGTCACATGACAAAAATAGAATGAACTAAACTGCAGACAAGTATGAAAAACAAATTTAAATTGTAAGTAGCAAAACAACCACACTAAGTAGAGTCTCTGTGTTTTCCCAGTATTGGTAATACCTTTGGGCACTTGGAAAAGGTTGCACATATTGAATGTAGTTGTAAATTAAATCATCAAATAAACGGTTTTGTATATTTTTATGTGATATAGCATTATGACGTTGCTACACTGCACAAAAAACATTTTCAGGTTACCTGTAGTCATCGTTGTAATGTTTCAATGGGAGGTGCAGAACTTTACATTGCATTAAAATGTGACAGAAGCGAAAAATAAAAAAAAAAGAATCACTCTGAACTGATTGGGGTTTAGAGGGATCCAGACTTATACATAATCAAGCTGCATCAGAAAATCTCACCTGAATTTCATCATGCTCTGCACAAATGTTTCCTTGTCTCGTAAGAAGTCATCAACATATTTTTTCTGTGATCGTGGAAAGAAAACAATGACTTTATTAGAATTTTTGAAACCGCACAAAATAGCTTCATGATGACATGTCTTTGGTTGTGGCTGACCTTCTTTTTGTCGGGCAGCTCCCTGTACTTCTTGGAGAGGATCTTAGTGAGGTCTAAGTTGCTCATCTCGGGGTGCAACTTTGCGTACTTAGCCCTCTTCTCCATGAAGAAACGGAAGTATGGAGTCAAAGGCTTCTTGGGGAAATCTGGATGTTTCTGTATATTGTAAAGGAATAAAAAAGGGTGGAAAGACTTAAGCCTCGAGCTCCACTCACACAGCTAGTTGTACAGTTATTATGTTCAACGGTGGTTTCAACTCACCTTTATTTTCTTGCCCTTGTAGGGGTTCTTTATGTAGTCTTGAGCGTCAAATATCAGTTCTGTTAGGGTCCTGAATTTACGAATCTGTGGCAGAAAAACAAAATTTACAACAAATGAGAGGATCTGGCTTTGAACAGACAATAATCAAGACAACATCGCCACAACTGGCTCACCTCTTTAGAGACCTCCTGCCACTTCTGCTTACACATCTCTGCTGTATAGGAATTGAAAGCCACCTTCTGCCAGTCGAGGTGGGACTCTGAGGTTTTGTATTTAGTCAGGTCTTTCTGTGGCAGAGCAACTTTCATTGCCTCCAGCAGCTTTAAGAGGTCATCCTGCGCCCACACTGGAATAATAAAACAACAAAGAGACACATTTCAAGTGAACCAGCCAATTTTCAGTCGACTGAAAGTACAGCTCACGATTCAAATGGTGTAATCCACTCTAAGATAACACTTTAGTAACAACAGAAATTTATTTTGTAGTATTCGTACACAGTAAAACTGCAGTTTCTTAGCTTTCCTGTTTTGAACAACATCATATACTTTCTTAGTTATGATGTGCTGAACACTGTTTTCACTGTAATTGTTCACAATAAAATGATACTCAGACTGTAGTCTTCTTTAATTGTTCACAATAAAATGATACCCAGACTGTAGTCTTCTTTAGTAGCATAGGGGTGGATGTTGAAGCACTGAGAG
>NW_007578056.1:0-53244 GCF_000690725.1 Stegastes partitus | reverse complement strand
TAGGGACACATACTTGTTGGATCACTGTGTGTTGAACACTGCTTTCTATCCAGAGTTCAATGAGTGAACTGTTCCCAAGATTTTCTTTCTTCAGTTAAAACAAGAGTGGTGTGACACTTTGTAACACTGAGTTTCATGGCTAAATCATAAATTCGGTTACCTTTTTAATCCCACAGTGTGCATATGCTTTACTATATTTCTTACAACTACATTAATATAATGTTGGATTAATATGCAAAGTTGCATTTTAGATGGTTATAAAGATGTAATAACTTATTTCCGTGTTGCAAAATCCCACCTTGGCCTTGGGTCGCTGCCTCCATTACTCCATTCATTTGTGAGTGCACTGTATTGAATCTGCAAAAACAACAAAAAATTATTGTTATCATACATTTCTCCGAAATAAACTGAACTAATCGGTAACACAGAGGTTCGTACTCATTTCTCACGATCAGGAAACGATACGCTTTTAAATAGAGAAATTTGTAATAATGTTATTTAATGTGTATTATTTTTTTATTCATATGATTAAAAGTGATTTCTCCAATATGCGCGTTGGCACTGATAGAAAAGTGAAACGTGATGATTCCAAGTGGTGGAATTTAAATGCGCCTCGACATAATGGTTTATGTTCATTACACCGCCCCTTAAACGTTTACGCTACATGGTGAGACATAGGCTATTGCTTGTGACGGCTTCAAATCTCAAATAACACTGCGGAGGGCTTCAACTAGCACAACTAAAGCGTCGACAACAGGAGTCTCCGTCGAGCAAATTCTGCCCAGCTGGAATTTCGGCGTATTAACACTGTCCTTATTCCGCAACAAAAGTATCGCGGACGCACCGCAGCGACCATTTTCTCGCTCGGCCCGCTCGGTAATGGAGGATTTTCTGTCGGGAGCGGAGGTTGGGGAGGATCCACGGAAGGAGGAAGCGAATGGACGTGGACGGACAGGCAGCTGTAGGCGACCAGCTGACCACGGACTGGGGGGATCTGCTTTCGGTCTCCGAGAAGGGGGAATGGTAGCTTGGAAGCACTGCAGCCAAATGCGCCACTCGGCAGAGGCGCCTGATCACCGTTGGACGCGGATCTCGCTCCGCCATGCAAACCCTATAATCTTCTCCTCCAATGTTTACCAAGACAGGAGCTGGGAAACTCAAATACTACTCGATTGCAGCTAATAAATGTGTTTAATGAGCATCTAGCGAGCGGTTTGGTCGAGTTTTTTGGCGTGTTTTCGAGAGCACGACCCAGAGCATTCTTCAGCGAGGCGTAGCCGAACTGTGCTCCAATGATGGCGGCTGCTCGTTGTTCGTCTTGTCCTTGATGGCCCCAGCTCAATGTGGTGTCCACCGTGTGACCTAGCTGCATTAAAACTGTCGATACCTCCATTTGTATAAGCGAAAAAAACGCCATGTCGTGATTTTGGAGCGGTTAAAACGTCGAGTTTAGCTTGAATTTCGGTAGAATTACAGCATATGGATGTTTTAAAACCTGGGTGCCGAGGCGCTACACGACCAAGGGCAACTTGGCTCGACGCTTAAAACGGACGGTTCTCCTACATATTTATAGCCATACTTTTGTCCCCTAAAAAATCATTTTATACAAAAATTAGGCTTCTAATGAGAATTTTCTGTTATCCTGGAGGGTTTAACACATTTTATGCTCGGCTGGTGTTTACAAGAAATCATTTTAAACCGTTTCCTGTCGAAAGTACGAAAAAAAAAAGATTTAAATTCGAGAAAAATCGTGGTGGTTTGGGTCGGAAGGACTTGCGGAGGCGAAGGAAGGAAAAGGGGGAAGAAATGTTTTTCAAACCCTACAGCATCGAGCCCAGTCGTTCAACATAACGGTCGCAGGTTTTATAGTTTCGGCTACGGTACCGTAGAGGTAAACTGCACCGACATTTGCTAGCTAAAACCGCTCAAAAAAAAAAATTGAACCCTCCGAGGCTGAGTGGCTTCTCTGGCGCGACAAACAAGCTCCAGGTCCGCCATGCTTCAGCTCTGCTCTACAAGGAAACCTACCGTGACAAGGTCCAATGGCGCACTGCAAACACTGAAAAACGGGGCTTAAAGCTAAAGCCAGGGCGTTGCAGACTCCCTTCCCTCGATCCAAAAAGCGCATAAGCGAGCACGAGAAGGCGGGTTCTCTCCCGAGCTCGGTCCGTCGGTGTTTCTGGGCTAGTCGGTGAGAGAGAGAGGGGGTGAGAGAGGGCGAGTCTCTGCACGGTGAGATATTAAACCGAGATCCCTGATGGCTAACCGACAGAGGCGGCTGGCTGTTCCGCCAACAGCCGCATGGAGGTCTCGGCGCGGAAACCACCGTGTATTCCCCCACGCAAAAGCCCCCGGTCACAATCGAAACAGTCACGTTTTCATGGGGGGGAATTAGCCCGAAAGAGCGATATAATTGTATGAAAATAGCACATTTACCTCCGGGTCTTACATGCGGTTCCTTCCCCGCTGTTCGGGACTAGAAATTCGGGTATGGCCGACCTCGTCTGCGCGCTGCCACCGCGGTCGGTTTATCTCGCTGTTACAAAGAGGCTGCCGACCGAGGCGCTTTTTAACAACATACACACCGACGTTAAATGTGCAATTTTCTAAATTTTTTGCGGCTTTTTCCAGCTTTCTTTATGGCGCTCGCTCTGTTATGAAACCGAGCGGCTGTACTGCTGGCTTACCTGTCTCTCGGCGTGAGCCTCGGCGTCGTTGTGGAGGAAGAAGGGGAGGGTTGAACGATAGCCAGCACTGCGCCGTCGGTCCTGGGCTCCAGTCCCCGCAGAGATGGTCCTTCCCCCCCGCCTCCATCTCACTCGCTGTCTCCCTCCAGTCAGCGCGCAGCAGCTCGTCTCTCTCCATCCAACCATTTCGCCACGCCGAGACATTTTTTCCGACCGTCGATTCTCAACACGACCGAGGGCGCTCATTTGTCGACTCCCGGAGGCCGAGCCGCTCACATCTGCAGCCCCGAGTGTCTGATCAGGTAGCTTCATGAAAGTTGTCCAATTTAATGCAACTGGCTCATCCGTTAACTTAAAATAAACAATACAAAACTTTACGGTTTTTACTTATCAGTGCCAGATTTGCCACTTTTTTAGACGAGAACTATCTGGAAGCTCCGCCATGCAGCGTCCGTGTCTCTTTACTTTGCTCCAAAGGCGCTTTTAGTAAATTGTAAGCGGCTGTTTGACAGCTTCATTTTGGCCCAGCATGTTTTTTCTTTTCAACTCCACCTTGTGTGTTTGTGGGCGGAACCCGCGGCCATCCAATCCAGTCAGTCCGATTCAGGGAAAACAAATGACTTTCAGGCACTGGGCCTTGTTAAAGTGTGCTGCGTTCCCGTGCTGTGGGAAAAATGGGCATCAGAGGACGTTCAGACATGGAGACATGCAAAACTTGACTAAGTTGTTTCCTTAGGGCAGTCCAGGTTCTTAATTTAATCTTATTTGACTTGCAGCGGTCCCTTTTATCAGTTGATGAATGTTTATATAGTCTCTTTCTCATTATGTGTCTAGAAATGAATGAGGCCTTCATTGTATTCAGAGCGTAAATAAAGTGAATGATTGGATACAGCATGTTTGCTGACCCAAAGAGTTAAAAGCAGTAAGGAATTGATAATATTATTGATTTGATTATGTTTCCTACACTCACAATTGTGGAGATGTGTGCTCAGCTGCACAAGATGTCACCCTAACAAATACTTGTAAAGAGAAAACTTTGACATTTATGTAGTGCAGACTGTCCAGTTATTACTTTTGAAGTCATTTTTAGCCAGTCCATAACAGCAGAGTACATACAAGTAATCTATAGGTCAACCATTTTATAGCTTCAAACTGTTCCTGTCATTGTTACAAGGTCCAAAGTGTTTGTTTTTACAATGTGTTTTTTGTCTTTTGCTGTTTAATGTCATTATTTGTCAACAAATTATTAAAACTAATAAAGCAACAGCCAAACACACAATTGATCCTACCTTTTTTTTTGCCTGCATATAGACTTTGATCAAAAGCAGCATTATGAAATAAAGCAGCAAGAAAACTGCATGCTTATTTCTTTAAATCCCAGGGCAAGAGTAGTTAAAGACTAATCAAGATAGGAGGAGTGACAAGCTGTCGTTTACCTGACCTCCCTGAATGCAGCATGCAGCTGAGTAGCAGACATCCAGCCCCAGTGATGCCCCTCTCCTGTTACTTCCAGGATCAAATAAAGAGAAATCCTGTGAGTGAAGTAAAATACTGTTTCCGAATACATTAATGTGGGAAAAAAAAGAAGCATTTTAAAGGTTGTTTTTACTTTTAATAAAGCGAAATCCAAAGCATGTACAGTGTTTCAAGCACACAAATGTGATCAGCAACACAAATTGCATAATGTGACACATTTACAAAGAAGTTTTTCCTTCATTCACTCAAAAAAATACATATCTCATCACTGACTGTGGAGCTATAATGCTCATCCCATTTTAAAATCATGAAAGCAACTACACTCTTAAAATCAGATATAAGTGCATACCACCAAGGCAAACTTGACAAACGCACATATTTTTTGGGAATTGTCGAGGTACAGGATTGTACATGTGGAAAAGGCACCATAAAGTTTATTATTTGTGTGTGTGATTAAAGATGTGACGAGATAAAAAAATATGTCTAGCTTAAATAGTAAAGATAAAACAACATTCAATTCTATTGTTATTATGTCGGCAGATCTAAAATGTGACTGCACTGTAGTCACTTTAAAGCCGTGCTGGAAAGAAAAAAAGAAGAAAAAAACATTTGATAAATGGATTTGCCTCACATCTTATGGGAAAATACCTCTCATTTCCAAAATCCTAACATTTATCCTGAATCAAGGCATTAAAAAAACCCAAAAAACTATAGTATAAACAGTCGTGACCAATATCTGAAGTACAAAACAAAAGGGCAAGCATTTTTAATGCCACATGGAAAGATAAGATATGGAAAAGAAATTTGGAAAATGAGAGAGATTAGGACAGATAGTTACACACCTAAATGACAAAATAAATGGTTGTCAGTTGTGGTCACAAACATAAATTTGTGTTTGAATTCTAAAAATGATGAAAAGATAAATAATAATAGCAGCTGGAAACTGCAAAAAAAAAAAAAAAAAGACTTCACTTAGAAGTATGTGAATTAAATGGTGATGTTTATGCCAGTGGGAAATCCTCATCCTCGTCGAGTTTCACTTTGGCATCATCTGCATCCAGCTGCAATGCAAGCACATCTGGTTAACAACACCTCCATTCACACGAAACGACATGAGTAGATAAGCAAGAGACACAGTGAAGCACTTACGCATTTCATCTCCTTTACAGAGAAGATTGTTCCAGTCAAGAACATGCGAAGAGGGATGGTGAGGATGAGGACGAAAGGCAGCGCCAGAGAGAAGGGGCTGATCTTCACCACCCACAGGATGGCCAGGCACACCAGCTGGATCAGAGTAAACAAGTGCATCCGCAAGGTCGACACCTGCACAGATGACAGCAAAGGAGGGTTTTTAACAGAGAGACATTAAGCCAGAAAATAACACGAAGAAGCCAGTTTACATAATTAGCATTTACAGGGAGGTTCTGAGGAGTTTGTAGACTTATTATAGGGGCTATACCCTAATTCTGAAGTGTGTAAGTCTGTAAAAACAGCTATAAAGAGACATAAGATGATCACATTCAGGCATGAAATGACACAAAAGTTTGCAAGGAGACACAAAATAATTACAAAGACACATGATGCCCAGAAAGAGACACAAAACCATCCCAGGGAGATGCAAGACAACAACAATGAGATGCAAAATGACCAAAGGGACATATATAATGCCACAACCTTTGTCTGAACTTCTGTTAATAGTTCTCCGTAATGAGTAAATGACAACAAAGAGACAAAAAGTAATGACATACAGACATAAGGCAACACAACAAGTTAGCGACAAGACACAAAAAGAACACAGAGACTCATGTGATTCCTGTAAAGACACAAAATGGCCACATGGATACATGTAGTTCCTACAAAAAGACACCGAATCACCACAAAGACAGATGTAATTCCCACAAAGAGACGCAAGATAGCCGGAGACACATGTGGTGCCCACAAATAGACGAAAAATGATAAAAGAGATGCATGTTAGGCCCACAAAGAGACACAAAATGACCACAAAAATGTATGTAATGCCTGAAAAAAGACACAAAATTGGTACAGAGATGCAAAACAACCACAAAGAGACACAAAATGACCACAGAGATACATACAATGACCACAGGCACATACATATTGGCCCCAAAAAAAGACACCAAAGCATGATGGAGAGATACAAAACAACCACAGTGAGAGACACAATGACCGTAGGGACACATATAATGCCACAACCTGTGACTGAAATTAGTGTCAATAGTTCTTGAGAAGTTAGTAATGAGGAAACAACTAGAAATCGACAGAAGTGATTATGTACGGACATAAAAGGGACACAAAAGTTCTGCTAAGAGACACAAAATGAACACAGGGACACATGTAAGTCCCACAAAGAGGCACAAATCCATTGGGGATGCAAAAAAAAAACCCCACAAAGAAACATTACATAACATCATGGCCCTTGGAGCTGTGAGCCTTTTAGATGTTTGTGCAGGTTTTCATTGTCTCACAAATATTGGAAGACGTAAGTGTGCGCCACGTGAAAAGCTATGAGTAACATGAAGTGTAGTTGAGCGTGATACGCACCCTGGTGGCGTAGGCATCAGAGGGATGGTATTTCTTGGGAGTAATCAGCAGAAGCATCCTGTCCCACATCTGGATTCCACTCAGAGAGGTGATACCCATGTAGAGGAAGATACCGAACAGGGCCGTCATAGGAATCATCTTCAGAATGGGCTCCATGTAGATGGAAACACCTGAGAGCCGCAGAGAGACGGCGGTTATTAGAGGAAAAAGCTGGCTGTTTGTGGTGACCCTGCTGTGACAGAGGGCAGCACCTACCAACCATGATGGCCACAAGGATGCCACTGATCCTCTGCTCAACCACCTTCTCAATCTCCGGTTTGGGGCCCTTGGACATGACGGTGAGGGCGTTGGCGTGGGTCACAGATCGCACGGTGGCGGCGCTCAGCCAGGGCACCCCGAAGATGGAGGAGATCCCCCCCATGGTGACCAGGATGAGCAGATCAAAGTGGAAGCCGGATCCTTTCACCATTTTCCTCTCGGGTTTGCTCACGATCAGCCTGAGATCCACAGACGCATAGACTCACATATCTTCTCAGAATCTGACTCACATAGTTGATAACGATCACAGGAAGTAAGACTCACGTAGTAATCTGGGACTCGAGGAAGATGAGGATGAAGACGAGCAGCGCAGGTACGCAGCAGGCGCCCATCATCCAGATGGGGAAAGGCTTCCTCTCTCCCATGGGGTTGATGAACCAGCCTCGGACTGCGGGGTTGGTCACTTCAACACCTTTTGGCACAACCAGTTTCTACAAGGAGACGGGGTGGTGTTCATTCACAAACAGAAGTAGGTTGTAATTTTGTACAAATCTGATGCAATGGGCATTTCTTGAGTGCAGATGTTGTTGAAGAGACAGAAAAATCTGAGATGATTTGAATAAATAAAAGGTAAAGGAGAATAAACAAAATGTGTGTTCTTTTTTTTTTATCTGCAGAAAATGAGTTTGAAAGGATTTTTGAACAGACACACAATAAGTAAAACAAATGAAACAGACTAGGGGTCGACTGATTATCGGCCTGACCAATTATCTGAGCATTAAAGATCAGATTTTATTGAAAATATAAAATGCACATAAGTGAATTTTCTGCCTCCATAGTTACTGTATTTGTCACTGATGAATTAATTTGACAAAGTCCACACTCATACATATGTTCCAAGAACTACATAATAGACTAAAACTAATTTAATAGCAAAGCCTGTGTACAGTCTGTGCAATAATTAAAATATGAGCACTTTAAGCCCTTTTTACCTGAGTGTAAGCATCTTCAATGCTGATATCCACAGCGATCATGAAGAAAATAGCAATGGGGACTCCGAAATCTCCAATCAAACGACGCATCTAAAAAAGACAAAAAGAAAAGAGTGGTTAAAACACAGCACAGCTCCAGCATGATTGAGAGCTTTTTCCATTTAGATACTTGAAAAACTGATCTCACCGGGCCAGGGAGGTAGTGGCTAGACTTGAACTGACGGAGGAAGAAGGCGATGAAGAAGCAGCCAAACATCAGGCACATAGACAGCAGGGCAGTGTTGGGGTACGGCCTCTCGATCTCCAGGTCACGGACGGTCACGTTGCCGTCCGGGTGGTACTCGACGTGCTGCTTGATGACCGGGTGGAAGGGGTTGTCCAACGTGTCGTTCAGATGATCGTAGTTCAGGATCAGAGGATGGGTTTTGAAGATCTGAGGAGCAGAAAACAAAATGAGACAAAGGCCACGAAACAGAAAAAGGACCTCTGGTGTGAAATGAGTCGATGGGTGACGTGAGGAGACCTTGATGAGCTTATTGAAGGTCTCGTAGATGAAGATGAGGGAGATGAGGATGGAGAAGATTTCCTGGGTGAATCGGGAGATGAATCGGACCAGGAAGCTTCCCTCCACAGCCACGATGATCACCACGATCACGATCAGCCACATTCCCACCCAGATACGACCCACGATGTACTCTATTCCCTGGGCCTTGCAGAACTATTACGGAAAGGAACGAGGAAAGGCAACGTTCTAAAGACTGATTTCAGCACATTTGACAATTTGCATGCTGTGAAATAGTTTTTTTTAAAAAGAGTTTTAGGTGTAATTTTAGGAACAATTTAGTGTTGTTTTACAATTTTTTCTTGCTTTGTTAAATTACACATAATAACTAGGAACGTCACAGAAAACAAGTATTGAACTACACATTGACTGCAAGAAAAAATAAATAATGTCACATCAAAAATCTGTTTTTATAAATGGCAATTTGTTCTTTTACAGTGTTTGATAGGAAAATTATACTATTTTTCCACTTGATTTAATATTGCTGAAAAAAATGTTAAAAGTTATTTTACAGATATCTGGTGTTTTTATTGGAAGAAAAATTATGTATTTAGGTATATAAAATAATAAATAATGTTTTAAAGTGTTAGATTATAGATTTTCCCTGTGTTGGTAAATTATAGACGGTATCTTGTAAAATCACACAAAAAATATTGATTTACATCTTAGCTGTAAAACAAAGACACACAATAAATAACATCAACATCAAAAATCTGCTACTTCTTAAATCAGTAGTCAATTATTTTACCATGACACTATTTTTAAAGATATTTGTTAAACTGTTGCTTTACATATTTCCAATGTTTTTACAAGTTACATATAATATCTAGTGTAATCACTGAAAACAATAAATTAACTTGCATGTTGACTGTCAAAAATGATAATAAAAAAAGCTAAAAATATCATAATGTTACAGATATTCACTGTTACTGTCACTGTTTTTACAGTTGTTGAATGTTACAGCATTCCATGTTTCTTTAACCATAGTTTTTCTGGCACCTTTGCTGCTAATTTTATTCTTTGTGAAAACTATAATCATGGAACTCGTCTTTAGCATTCTAACATACCGCGAAAAAAGCTTCTTCAAACACCAGTAGTGGTCCAGAGAAGCCGATGACCAGGACCGGCTGGGCAGCGATGAGGCAGAAGATGACACCCTGGATGCTGGTGGAGATCATCAGCTCGGACACACCCATCATTTTTTCTGTTTTGTCAGCTGGAGTCAGACACGAGAGACAATTATTAGTGACTTAAAGAGTCGATGAATTTGTACAAATGAACTGATGCTTTGTCTTTTACCTAGAAGCCCTCCGAAGGTGATGGCCGGGGACAAGGCAGCGAAGTAGATGAAGATGACGGCGGAGAGCACCTGAGGGTTCAGAGCGTCTGTGTAGTCGCTGATGTAGACGCTGTAACGCCGCTTTATGTCCTTCACCATCCCACCGAAGGGGTATCCTGTCCGGGCCAGAGGGTCCTCCCTGGGCTCGGCTGGGGCTTGGTCAACTGGACGAGCAAACAGATCAAACTGAATATAACAGTGATTTCATTAAATCTGAATCTGTTCCCCTGCTTTTTTAAGCCTTGTTTCTACTGTCTACTGTTGTCTGTTTGTATTCTTTTTTTATTTATATGCACAATAACTTGGATTTCGAGGCCACTTTTGAACTTTTGCAGCGAGCATGTTGCCTGTCCTCCTGATCCCACCTCTGTTGCTCCTGTGTTTACACTCATTATCTTCTGTCATGTGACTAAAAGTGGATGCACAAATTTGAAATACACTGTGCAAAAGTTTCTGTTGCTCCCTTGTTTTTGCATTAACTGTAGGGAAAGGGCCCTCTTTCATGTAGCACCCTTAAAGTCTGCACACATCTGATTGTTTAACCACAGTATAAATATGAGAAAGCGTCTATGTGATGGGTTATATATCGATTGCTATATGCCATCCAGTCTATAGTTTCTGGGTTTTTGTTGAGTATGTTTCCAGAACTTTTAAAAATAGACACATTTTCTATCGTCTTTACGAGTGTGTATGAATGTTTCATCAAAATCTAAAGCCAAATATAAATTATACATACTGTAACAAATGAATACATACACAAACAGATGCTTTTTTTCCCCCATCTATACACTTTTCAATGATAATAAATCTCTGAATCACAATTTCCTAGTTGGTCAGAAACTGTACTTGCCATTCAAATGCATCTGTATGGTAACAACAGCAGTAGAAAAATGTGTCTGCACCTGTAACATTCAATATAACATATTCTATCTTGTCTGTTTAATCCAAAAACAAGTCAAAGTCTAAAAACGACTTGTTTTTCTGGGATGTTGCATCAGATTTTACTTTTTCTTTCTGTTTAACTGTTTCTTTAGACTCCAATAGAAGACTTGGCCCAGGTTTAAAACGCGATTTTACGCTGTGAGCCGACCTTTAACTCTGTCTCCGAAGGCGAGGCGGCTGTCACAGGGACGCAGTCTGTCGCGCAGCATCTTCTGCTGGAAGTCGATGATGGGCTCCAGCATGGCCTTGTCCTGGATCTCAGTGGGAGGAATCACGATGCTGCAGTCCATGAAGTCGGCGATGGCGTTAGTCAGATCTTTCTCACTCTGGGCCAAGAAGGCTTCAAGACAGAAAACCTGACAGAGCAGAAACACACAAAGCTCTCACTCACCTGCACCAACAAACTGGGTAGCATTTCTACAGTGTAAATTATATTAGGTTCATTCAACTCAGCCTTATAATCAGCCTACAAGAAAATGTTAAAGGCCAGTTTGGTGGAAATAAGCTTTTAAACTATATGTGCTTGGACCCAAAGTGGTATTTTGTGTGGAGTTAACCTTCAAAACTGTAAGTAATTAGACAAACAATTGGGTGGAATAAACATTTGGAACCATATCCTCTTCAATTTAAAATAACTTTGGGGGGATTAAACCTTTTAAAACTGTAGGCACTTTTTGAGTGAAATGTACCTTTAAAACTACACTATTTGGACAGAAAGTAGTGTTTTGGTTGGAATAAACCTTAAAGAAAGTTGTGTTTTAAATGGCATAAAGCTTTAAATCTATAAGTAGTTGGACAAAATGCCATTTTTTAAAGTGGATTAACATTTGAAACCATGACTTGTTCATGAAAAAGTATTAGTTAGGTTAAGTCAACATTGGATGAAAAGTAGCATTTTGGGTAAAATAAACCTTTAAACCATAAGGTGTTCATGAGAAAACAACATTTTGGAGAATAAAATCTTTAAAACTGCAAGTGTTTGGATAGAAAGTTGTAATTTCGGTGGAATGAACATTTACAACCAGTAAGTAGTAAATTAAGTGTCACGCTTTAATGATCATTTAGTCCAGCAGGCGGCGCTGTTGCAACAAAACTAGGAAACAAGGGTCCTAGAAATGTGGTCCTGAAACTGCAGCCTCCTCTGCTGCAGACACATAATATCGTACAGTGTATCGGTGTGATTGTGTCTCACCCAGTCGGCCATCAGAGCTCCCATGGATCGGCCAGTCTCGGTGTAGTCCATTCCGCTCTGGCTGGGGCCCACCAGCACGAAGACGAATCGGACGGGGACAGGAGACTCCAGGGCGGACTCCATCACCACAGAGTCAACCAGCCGGACGAATCCCACCACCGGTTTCTCCAGGGACTCGACCACACCTGCAGGGAAACGCTGTCTTTTAGTGGTATCTGTTGCAGAAATGCAAACCCGCATCAGAGGAATAAAAGGAAAACGTACCTGAAAGGACAACTGAGGCCTCCATGTTGTCAGAGCTGTCTCTCTGCAAAAACAAGGCAGCAGTACAGTGAATGTCCGCTCTGTTATGTTTATACATAAATCAAATAAAGGATGAATCTTATAAAATGTACCTTCTTTGTTACAGAAAAGGTTTGCATCTGAATGTCTCCAGAAGGAGTCACCTCAGGTCCCCCAGACTGGCTGGAAATGCAAAATAAATTGGCATTAGGTGCAGACATGATAAAGGCATTACCATCTTGCAGGAGAAACATGTGGGTTACCTGCGTCTCATGAGGAGAGCTCTCAGCAGGCCATCTCGATCGCCGGAACGAATCTCATTCTTATTCACCAGCTCATCGACCACTTTCTCAGCAATGGAAGACAGACTGCTGGCGTTCAGGTCCAAGATGACAGCACCTTTGTGAAATGGACGCAAGCTTCAATCTGTCAGCAAATTGCAGTTTTATCCAAACGTGTACTCATTTCATTTCAGGTTCTGCAGTCACCTGTGCCCATGCTCCTGCGGAGCTGAATTAAGCTCTTGAAGGTGAGATAGGAGACATGGGATGGACCCCACGTTCTGGTGGCGGGATTGAAGTTCTCCTCGTAGCCCACCCAGCGGCTGGTCTCCTGCCAGGTGCTACCCTGGAGCTCATTCAGCTCCACGTAAGCCTGCAGAAATGTCGTATGTTTCTTATAAAAGATACCAATAAATGATGGTTTCTATGATTTAATCTGAGGAGTCAAAGAGTACCGACCTGAGCGTCCCCTCTTGTGGTGGCATTGGTGTTCAGGTTCAGAAAAGCTGGAATAAAGAGGAAGAGAAGTGATTTGTGCGCAGATGTTTAAAGTTAAATCACCAACAGCTGCATGGACTGTCAGAAGAGTTTACCCTCTGAATCGCTGGGGATGACGATGGCCTCTGACGGTGGTTCATTCTCCTCCTCCTCCTTCCTCATTCCAAAGCCGAAGCCTGGTGGAGAGCTGATGGTGTGAGGAAACAGAAACATTAATAATATCAGAGGTGGACATGAATCCAGTGTCCTGCAGATAACATGTCAGAGGCTGCTCTTCCTGTTTGAAAAATAATGCAACTCAGCACTTTAGTTATTCTTTTTTTTTGGACATGAACTCGCGTATTTGTAGGTAAACTGGCTTTGAAGCCTGTGACTGCAGCTGAAAAACTGATTACAAGAAAGTTCTTCAGTCTCAGTGATTAAGTCAATCAAGTTGTCCATCAGTTTGAAATTCTGTTCTTAGTGCTATTCTGTGTGCAGCCACAAGATGGCAGAATTACTCAACCTATTTCTCAGCTGAGTCCTTATCACTTCCTGGCTTTGAGACTTGAACCTCTGAGTTTAGATTGCCGTGCATCTTTACTGACAGGCTGTATGGTAATCGGCCTTAACACCACATTGTTATTTAAGCCTTATCTTATTTACAAGCATCACACTTCAGTCAGCTGGTCTGTATCTACAATTCAAGTTCCCAATCATGGTAATTAAATCCTGATTTAATTTCAAACCACTATATTTATTTAATAGTGTGATCTTTTGTGTGATGTATCCTGGCATTTTTCAAATTTCCACACGACCTAAAATCGACATAATCCTGACATTGACTACTTGGAGGGCGGCTCAACAAGCTGGTAATGCAACATAAGCCTTTTAAACAGTAGTTGTGGCAATTGTGTTCACAAACAGCTACCTACGAACACATCCAGTAAACATTAAACAGTGTAGACACCTATTAGATGTCATGTGTCTGAAGTTCCATTTCTAATCTACTTTTAGCTCTGTTTTGGTCTCCACCAATTTCTGAGGGATACTTTCGCTCTTTAACTACTACATCTACCCTTATGTTCATGAGACAGTTGTGTAGAGGTGGCCTGGTCATGTATATACAGATTTGGAAGTAATTTTTAGACCACTGTGACAGCCATTTTTTTTTTTGTTTGTTTCTTTTCCATTTCCTTTGTCGTTCTTGCTGGAGCCATAGTGTGTTTATTTCTTAAGGCTGTAATTTAACGCTGTTAGCAACAGCTCTCTCGTTCCTCTTCATGAAACACCAAGATGTCTGTGTTCTTGTTATCTCTCAGTTTTCTTCTTTAAGCCTTGCTGAGTGATAAAGTAGCTTGGATTATCTGTTGACTTGAGATGTACAATTTAAAGACAAAAAAAGGCTCCTTAGATATGTTTTGGACCATGTGGTGTGAATTTTGAAACGTTTACAGCTTCTATTCATCACAATTTTAAACAATTTATAGTGTATTTTTTATTTTTACACCTTTTCATGTCTTTCAGAAAATTCTGTACTGACTCAGCCACTATGATAACAATCTAACAAAAGGATCAGTGTTGAAGACTTTGCTCAACAAAACAGTATGTGGTCTGCTAATTATTTCCAGTGTTATGTGTTTTTTTTCTCACTTAATACAGCTGCCTACTGAGTTGGAAATTAATCTGAACAATAAAGTTGGGCTAAAACCAAATCAATGAGCCAAAAGCGGCTCAAACATTTCACAGACTTGCTCTGTCTGATGCATAGTAAGATGTAATATCTAATCAGAAACTGGTTGCAGAATTTCAGCGTAAACACTGTTAGGTTTTGCTTAAACAGAGAAGTCTTGATGAGAGGATGAACTCACAGGGCCAGTGGGGAGGGGAAGGCCGAGTCATTGTCTTCATAAGACATGTCACTGCTCTGGATAGGAAGAAAATGTTAAAAGAATTATTGGAAGCTAGTTGGATTGACAACAAAATCAGCGGTTTACATCCTGACAAAAACAGCTATTGGAGTTTTAATGTTTCGTCCACCAACCTCATCAAAACTGAAATTGTTTTCCATGGATGTTGAATTATTGGTCTCCAACTCTCAGCTACGTTTATGCATTCCCTGTAACGAAAAATGAATTAACACAAACAAAAGAACAGGACATAATCATATCCTTAATGTAATTAGAAACCACAAATGACTCAATGAGGATCAGCTATGTTAAATCTTCAGACAACTGTTCTATCTGGTGGGAGTTTTTCATCTAATTGCGATAGCATCCAAAAAACAGGATTTACCAAATATACATATTACATTGTGGAAGTAATGACACTTAAAGCACCATTGGTTTGTAATCAGCTTGGTTGGGTGTTTGGGTGAATCACAATAAGATCTGCTTTCGGCCCTTTGGAGGCACCCTGTTTGAAAGCACCGCCATCTACCATCTACACTCACTTCGAGTTTGTTTGCGGAGCCGTGGCTCAGACAGATAATGAGTCGGCCGTTATGAATGCGAACTACGTTGTAGTTTCAAAAGCTGACATACAGAGTCTTATCTCTGAGTTACACCCTTCAACCAGACACCTCGGTTCTCCTCAGTAACAAGAAAGTCAAAATCTATAAGTTTAATGCAGGTTGTGCATCTGCTGCAAAATCAAGGACAGAACATTTAGACAATAAAATTGAAAATTTCTAACAATATAGTTCCCATCATGTGTCATTGCATCTCCATTCCATGAAACAAACAACAGAACCAGCCTGGCACCTTTTTTTTGTAAAGTGCAACTGAAAAAGAGGGACTTTAGTAGAAAAACACTGACTTTACACCTGCTCAGAAATAATTAACGGTCATTTTTGGAACAAGCACATGAACAAATGTGACCAGTCCATGTAAACAAGCAATTCTTTCCTCTGTTACACTGAGAATATACACATATTTTAGCACAAAACTGTGACACATATATAAAAAGGCAACAAATGATAAAAAAAAACCCTCCCTGTCTAAAACTGCTTTCTTTTTAAATATGATAACTGTACTTGATCATGTCTTGAAATTAGTGAAAAAATGCTGTAAGTACGGTTACAGAACATCCACGTCAAAATTTTTGTGGCTTTGGGTTCGAGAAAATAACATCTCCCCTGCTGGGTTACATTCAGATATCCATCTCGTCTGACCTCTACCCCTTAGTCCAGTAGTAGCCCACACTGAGTCTGACCCCTGGCCAGAGGAGGCCACACCCCTACCTGTATGCAGGTACTCCCACCTGGTCTCCAGCGCTGGAAACAGGACAATTGCTGCTCTGTCAGCCTCCACGAACCTGGTGACAAAGTGAGCCAGGACAAACGAAAAAGACAGAGAAACGGAGGAGCGGGAACACCCCTACGAAACTACGTCGACCTGAAGAAGTGCAGTACCCCACGACCCCTCTGGTTGCCACGCAACCTGGCGCAGGGGCGGAGCCTGTGTCAGACAAACATCACTATCAGTCGGGGACACCTTGATGCAGGGTTATCCCAGCCCTAATTTGCCCGCTCCGCCCTCCCTGCACGAACCAAGTCCAAGCCAGGTCAGGGGCTTTCAGACGACCCAGCAGGCTGAAGCTCATCCTGTCCGAGGGGCACATATGGGGTGAAGAGGGAAGAAAAGGGGGCAACCTGCAGTATCAAGATGAGAGCATCTTCCTACGTCATCTTGTTTACATCAAGGGGATTCCCTCGTGATGCAGGTTGGGGGTATTTCCAAGAGATTAAATTCAACTTTTTTCCCCTTCAAGGTTTTGTAACACGGATGCAACAGAGTGAGACATCCTCTGCAGCTGAGTGGAGGTGGACGCTGGCAGCTGGTGACAGGCGGATGCAGGGCCGACTGGTGAAAAAGGAAAGGTTGAGATAAGCAGCAAAACAACCAATGAAGAAAAATGACACTGTAAAAAGTCAGTTTCTGCAAGGGCACTGCTGTCAAATAAAAGAAAATATACAAGTGATTACACTCCTGTGCAATATCACTTGAATGTGAAATATTTAAAAATTGCATCATGTTTTAATTGTTGCACGAGTTCTAAATTAATAATTGCAGCTCCTTCTCTTATAAACAACCAAAAACAGAAGACATTTGAGAAACTGTATTAAGAAGACAGGCCCTAAAATAGAAACCGAATGCAGCAAAAGACAATACACTTATGATCGCTGAGATAGTAGTTAGAAAATCTGTGATTACTGAAACAAAATAGAGTGCAGTCAGTCCAACGGCATGAGCATGTCTATAAAATGAGCTGTGAACAGCTTTCTTGTGTCTGCATCATGGCTCTACATGTAAAGGAATCGCCAGAGAAGCTGAAAATCTGATTGTGAGACTTCACAAAGATAGAAAAGGAGACAGGAAGATCAGTGACCAACTAAAAAAACTGTCAAAACAGAGCTGCAGCAGTAATCAGTAGGTTTAGAATGAACCACAGTACTACTAATCAGTGTCGCAGTGGTGTGAAACACAGTTAGGCAAGTGCTTCAGGTTTGGCACAGGCGTTATTAAGGGAAATCAGAGATTCTGTGACAGCTCAGACAGTGTGAAGGACATTGCATAACATCAGCCTGTTGCTTGCTCTTCAACCTAAACTTGCAAAAGGAAACATTCTTGACAATCAAGTGGTATTGCAAAGGGACGGAAAAAATAACTTTCAAGCTAAGGCTGCAAAATGCTCAATTTGCAGTCTAATAGTTACCTGAGAAGTAGTGGAGACAGCATGGAGTTTTCCATTTACATTGGAGGAGTTTATGGGTGATGTGACAAAGTTTTTGGCGCGTTGTTTATTTTGCACGTTTTTTTAATTTTTATTTTGTAGAATAACTAAAGGCTCTTTTACGAGTTTTGAACTTCCATCTAGATTTAAACATGTAATAATTAGAATGTGTTTTTGTTTAATGTAAAGTAAAAAAAAAAAAAAAGAAGAGAAAAACAAGCTTAAGAATAAGTTTAAACCAGATGTGTTGGTGTGTCCCTGCAGTGTGTTCCTGATAATGTCACCAGCAAAACGTCCCCACCACAAACAAGTCCATCATGTTTCATGGTTGAAACCACACATGCAGATACCTCTGGGTCTCACAAAGACACAGCGACTGAAACAAAAGTGCAGATTTCCACTTGCCTCATGTCCTTTGTATTTCCTGGCCCAAGTGGCTCTATTGTTCTTATTGGTTTCCATCAGTCATGGTTTCTTTGCAGCAGCTTTACCATGAATAAGACATGTAACATGTTGGCTGCTTGGATTCTGAGAGGCATTGATGTGGGCTCTGTGAGTTTCTGAGGCTGGTATTGAAGTAATTTAGCAGCAATTATAATGTAAATTGCAGACAGCATCACCACAACCTCTCCTCAAAGCGTTTGCATCTGCCACAACACAAGCTGGTGAGAACGGATCTATTTTAATGATGTAGATTTCTGTGTTTTGAAATGAAACAGAAACAAATCATTGTCACCCACACTCACAGATTGTACACATTTTAGCAGTTTGATTTCTGAATACACCAGAAAGGCAAACAGTGGATACAGACGGTAGCTTTTGCACTGCAACGGCAAATGTGGGAGTATTGTGCTCGACACCTGCATTCTTTCTTACAGCCAGCAGGGGGCGACTCCTCTGGTTGCAAAAATGAAGTCAGATTATATAGAAGTCTATGAGAAAATGAGCCGTCTTCTCACTTGATTAGTTACCATTGTTAACATTTTCCTATAGAGTTTATGGTCTTCATTGCTAGTTTCAAGCCTCCTTCATTACAACATGCTGTCCATTTAGTAAATTATGGTCCCGTTTAAAGTACGATAGCATTTGACTAGACAACCAAATTCTAAAACTTCGGGTTTCACAAAGGTACTTCACATGATGCGTATTTTATAGATTTTGCTGCATACAGGAATTTTTGGCGCCCACCTCCAAGGCTACACAGAAGACTTTGCTGCTTCAGCAGTCATGGGGGTGTTGTAACAAGCTTTTGTAGTGAAGAGGGAGTTTTTAATTGACCATTCACTCCGTTCCAACCTTCACTGATGTGTATGAGCTCTGGGTAGCGACTAAAAGAATGAACTCACAAATACAGCCGGGCAGAATGGGGTTCCTCCATAGAGTGGCTGGGCTCAGTCTTGGTGAGGTGGTTGGACGTCCAGAGGGACCTGAGGTGGTTCAACATCTAATAAGTATGATTCCCAGGCAACTACTTTCAGAGGTTTTCTGGGCATGTTCCGCTGAGAGGACATCAGGGAATAGCCTAAGAATTTACTGGAGGAATTACACATCTCATCTGGCCTGAGAACTCCTTGGATCTTCTGGGAGAAGCTGGAAAACGCTGCTGTAGAGAAGAACGTCTGGAAGTCCCTGCTTAGCCTGCTGCAGCTGCAACCCGGAGAAGTGGTAGAAAATCCATCCATCCATCCGTTATCTATACACCACTTAATCCTCAATAAGGTCACGGGGGGGCTGGAGTCTATCCCAGTTGACTCAGGGTGGAGGCAGGGGACACCCTGGACAGGTCACCAGTCTATCACAGGGCTACACTTAGAGACAGACAACCAAGCACACTCACATTCACACCTATGGACAATTTAGAATCACCAATTAACCTCAACATGTTTTTGGACCATGTGGGAGGAAGCCGGAGAACCTGGAGAGAACCCATGCTGCACAGGGAGAACATACAAACTCCACACAGAAAGATCCTGGGTGCCCTCACTGGTGACCTTCTTGCTGCGAGGCAACGATGCTAACCACTGCTCCACCCTGCAGCCCGTGGTAGAAAATGAGATGCAAAAAAAAAGAACAAAGAAATGACATTTTTGTGTATCAAATGATTAAAAACACCACAAAAATACACGGATTTCTGTCAAATAAATGAACACAGACTCATTACCCTTAGTGTGCGTGGACCACTCATCATTACTGTTGTGCTTAGCCACCGGATAAAAGGCCCATTCTGAGTGTGGGGAAATCCTGACAATGCAGACATGAAGAAATCACAGTAAAATATTTAAACAGTAAAGAAAATGAAAACAACCAAAAAAGACAGAGCTCAAAACAAGTCACGCTTCAGCCATAGCAGCTCTGTGCGGCTATACGTGGGCACAGTGAGCTGCTCTTTGAGCTGAACACTAATGTGAGCATGCTGACATCGAGCAGGTAGGATGGCTACTGTGACCATCATCTCATCATTTAATATCTTGGTTGAGGTATTTTGAGGAAAATAAAGAAAGTCAGCGTCGTGGTCTCCACAGTGAATCAAATATATAAAATACACAAACTGAATAAAGAGCATGTAGTATTCTTTAATTCAATCAAGCCTTTTTAACAGGGGAATATGTATTTGTTGACGGCATCTCTACAACAGACCTCACATCATGAAACAACCAGTTATATAGGAAATGATAATGTGCAGCTGGAGCTCTGCCTCACATTCAGTTAATGAGGATGTCAGTGCTGCTTGTAGAATGTTGTCCCACTCCTCTGAAGGTGATGGATGTTTTGCGGGGACAGAATCATGCCGTCGGACATCCAGAGTTGCCTGAAAGTATTTCTTTGACGACAAGTGGTGGAGTTGATTCAAGTGTCTGCTTATGGTTCTAGCTGACATTTCTCTCCTATCATCTGTGGCATTATTTCATATAAATAAAGCTGCATTCTAAAGTGGCCTTCTATAGTTGCTGGTCAAAGGAGTTCTGGTCTGATCATTGTCCTTTAAAGCCACACCTGACCAGGCTGCAGATTAACTCAGTGCTTGAGAGTTTGTCACTTTGTTCACAATCGAACACACTGAAGACGATTTGCTTGCTGCATTTATACGAGTGTTGCATGTCCATACGCCCTGCAGCGAGGGACAGTGGGCCCCAGCTGAAGACCCTGTGGTGCAGGCCTGTTATCACCAATTGTGGAAGCTATCTGCTGCGTCCATGTGTCTCAACATACAGTGCTGAGACACTCCCAGACTTCATATGGACATTTCATTTCATTTGTATTGGACAGCACGCATCAACAGGTTAATGCAAAAAGTGACAGGAGAATTCTGTAAACACAGTGAGGTATCCCTGTGAAATCTCTCCAGCTGATTACTTTCAATCAGTTATCACAAGTTTTCTGACATTTTATTCTAAAATATGCAAATTAAGTAGTATGATGTTGGTATAAAAATGTGCAAATTTGAAAAGTTTCCAAAACAGAAATCTGAACATTGGATAAAGCCAATTTTAAAATTGCTTCATTTTGCTAACATATCAAAATAAAAGTTGTTTTGTTTGTTTTTATCACTCCATGAGCCTGAACACACTGCCAGCAGTTTTCACCATATTTTTAGGGATCAAAATGTTTTACAGGTTAAGTTATATGTTCGAAGCGGAACTTTCTGGCTCATTTTGTAAAATCACTATTTAGAAGTTAAAACTGTGACTAAGAGACGGCACACTGGAACTTCCCCACTTCATTACTCACATTTGTCTATTTTACAGTGTGAACAATAATGTACTGTTTTGTTTTATTTTATGTAATTCACTAATTTTTTTTCTTTTTTTAACAAAACTGACACACAGCGCCCTCCTGAGTGGATTATAACTATTGATGCATGAAGTCCAAAACAGTGCACAGTTACATTTTCACTTATAGGGGAAAAAAAAGACAGATCCACTGGGATTAAACTTTGATCCAAGTATTCGTAAATAATTGTCTGCTGTATGAAAGGGCTGAAGAGCTTGTAATTGGTAGAATATGCAACATCAACATATTTTAAAAAGAAATAACATGAGCTCTCAGTTATGTGGACAAAGACTGATTTGGATCTTTACAAAGTCTTTACCTGTCTGTAACTTCACAGTTGAATTATTATCTATTATTATTATAATTATGTGTGACTGAGGTGTCAAATTTAAAACTGCAAAGTGTATAAAAGTACTCACTCATTGATCCCCATTAAATCTGATGCAGCTAATCACACGTGCAGCCAGCTGGTCTTAGAAGTCACACAATCAGTTGAATGAAGTTCACCTGACTGAAGGTTCAATGAACACTGTAAAAAAGAATCAGTAAAAAAAAATACATTGAAAAGGTCTGATAAAAAATGTGACGTTAAAAAAACTATAAAAACTGAAAATAACAGCAAATATCTGTAAAAATAATGATGTTTTCAGCTGATTTAAAAACTGTGTCATTTTATAGTCAGACATAATAATAAAGACAAACATCTGTAACATATTATCTGTGATGTAAAAGAACAAATCACAGTTATAAAAATACATGTTTCATTTGTGTGGACATTATGAACAGTGTTGGCCTGTCTCTTTAATAGTCACTGTGTAAGTTAATGTCCTTTTTCTGTGATTTTACGAGATATTATCTGCAATTGGAAAATCAGGGAAAATCTTCAAAATACCAGTTCAAAAATGATTAGCTTTTAAAATAAATTTAAAGTTTTTTTTCTTTCAAATAACATCAAGTATCTGTATAATAACAATATTTTCTGCTGATTTAAATATAATAAAAATTGTATAATTGTATGGTCATGTATTGTAAAAGAACAAATTAATATTTAGAAAATAACACATTTTTTAAAGTGGACATTATTTGACATTTTTTTACAGTTAATTCGTAAATGTAATTTTTTTTCTATTATTTTAATAGTTATTATCTGTAATTTAATTTGAAAAGATGGGGGAAACCTCTAAAAGAACAGAAAATAGTTTTAAAAAATGAAGTTTAAAAGACCTAAAAATACATTTTACAGGCTCCGTCAGACCTCTTACTTTAGAGACTAACTCGGGCAGCACAGACGAGCTCTATCAGCACAACAACAAGCAGGCTGGTCCGAGTTATCATGGAGAGCCAGAGCTGAAGACCAAAGACCCACCTCGTCACACTTTACTACCCAACAGACCATCTCTTAACAAAAAGAAAGGACAGCACCTATTCAAAGCTCTAATAAATGCACCTTCTTCAGAGCCTGATCATGATCACACTGAATCTACGATCAAATATTTCATCACATTTATAGTTAAAAAGTTAGTTTCAGTGGTTTGTTTGTAGCATTTAACCTGAAAATGAGTTCAGAGCTGCATTACTACATGAAAACGTCAGAAAATATGAACTTTTCATGTCTAAAAATACAGTTTATTGCTGAACAAACTGCAAAAAACACCCAGAAAAAACATCACATCTATCTCCTCACAGCACTTTTCTCTTCACTGACTCCAGTGTGACAGTATCTTTGACTGAGGCGATGCCGGAGGCTGCACTCAGGATGGCAGTCTTTGTTGAGTTTGGCGCCCCGTAGTGTAAACAATGCGACAAAGTGCTGCACGACTAAATGATTTGTGTTTTGTTCTGCTGCACAGAGCTTCATTATGAGAACAGCTCTGCACTGTAAAGGCTGTGTGAACACAAACTGCAGCCCTGATCTAGTTTGTTTAGCAGTGATAAAAAGTGTTTTTGTTGTTTTCCCAGTGGTGAGGTGGAGATTTGGGGGGAAAAAAACATAAGTCTTGCAAACATAACTCTATGTTCAGACAATCAAAAAATAAATAAATCAAGTAAATCAGTATCTTGTTGTTGCTGAGATGCCATTATCATTGCACATAACTATATTCGACAGCTACGGTCGTTATGCGGGCTGATAAAACAAACAGAAAAACCTGTTTCAGCTGTGCTTGTAGATCATTGGCAGTCGCTGCTCAACATACCTCAAAGGGCTCACAATGGAAAGCTCCCAGAGGATGAAGCTTTGTTTGCACAATAACAGCACGCCCAAGCCGGAAATTTATGATGTGATGGTAAGAAAAATCATACACACAGTCTCGTTCATAATGAGAAAAAAAACACATGCAAAGTGACAACCACAGTACTTAAACAACCGTTACCTTTATTGAAAGTCTACAGTCTTGACATCAGAGTAAACAATCTGAGATGATTAGTGGAAAATGAGCTTTACATCTGATTGTGAGCTTGACAGACCAGTGAGTGATGGTCCTCAGAAGCACAACAGATGATTGCTCTGTTTTTCTTTTTTTTGTAGCAGCTTAATTTTTGGAAAAGCATACCATTTGTACATAAAATTGACAACAGATTCAAAGTGGGTACTTGGCAGAGCTCAGCTGCTGCATACGACGGCAGCATTACAACCGATCAATTGAATGTTTAAGACAATTCTAATCTGATATGCATAAAAAAGAAAACCATGTTAAGTTTAATTTTGCATTCATCAACCACAATTTATGACACTGCATCACTATTTAGTACCCGTAAACAGAGCGTTTCAATTGAATCAAATCTGAGTAAAATGCATTAGTAACAGATCATTCAGCACAGAGCTGACACTCTCGTTGTTCTCAGAAGTTATGTGAAACTACTTTCTTTCCTGCATTGACTAAAAATTGCATTTGAGATCAAGAAAAACAAACCAAAAAAAAAAGGCAATGAGGCCATAGAAAAATAAAAGTGGGCTCCCTCCAATATATCTGCGACATCTTCTCCCCGTCTCTGCTCCTATAAGCTGGGAAGTCCAGGAATGGATTCATCATGCCGTAACCTATAACATTTTAAGCTACAGCAATCATTAGCGTCCCGAAGAACCAGAATAGGAGCAGAAAGAGGAGCCAGAAGGCAGAGAAGTTTAGTGTTTGGCATCACAGAAAGCAGCTCGTGCTTCTCCGCTGGGTCTGTATGTTAGTGATGTTGTATCCCAGCAGGTCAGACCAGGGCGAACCTGAGGTGGCATCGGCAGTGTGAAGTCACGCTGGCCTGTCGTGACGCTGCAGATGTTGAAGCGGCACGGAGGGAGGTTTACATGATGACGCATGGCGCGCGGCTTTTGGTGATCTTCGCCACAGGTTTTCCATCGTAGGCGCTCTGGATTGCATCCAGGACCTTTAACAGGAAAAAGGAAAAATATCATAAATAACATGCAGTTTGGCTGTTGTGGTTTACATTGCAGGGCTCTTAGTGCAATCAAATAAGTGCGACTAAAGATTTTCTTTGGTCACACCAGTACACCTGACATCTAGCATATCCAGTCATCTTAGTTTTTATTATATTAGCAATATTCGCTGCAGTAACTGAGTGGAGACTTGAGCTGCGAGGCATTTATGAAAACCAATAAACTGCAGTGTCTAACGATGGTGTTTGGGGAACATCATTAATTCAGTAATTCATCAGTTTTTTTTAGCTTCTATGAACATCAGGGAGCACTAAACAACATTTCTTTTAGCTTTACTATCCTTAGATCGTATATTTATTCTACGCACATCTCCAGTTGTTTACACCATATGCTATGTGACCTTGGACATTCCTGCACACAGTAAATATTTCTATTGCCTTTTTAATTGATGTTATATTTATATGTTATATTATAATTTAACTGAATGATTATTACTGTTGTATATAATATATGTTATATCGATTTAAAAAAAAAAAAGTGAGCTTTTACAAGATTGAATTTCCCTTCTGGGATAAATAAAGTATTTTTCATTCATTCATTAAATTACTTTTATAATTCCTTGGATTTGCTACAATTGCAGTTTATCTGGTAACAGTTACTGCCTGAAGACATGAGAGACCTTCTTCTTAAAATCTTTTTATGCTAGTGTTTACTGTTACGCACCAAAACACCATATCAAATTCCTTGTTCTTGAAAACTTACTTAGCAATAAACCTGATTCTATCACTGCAGTGACGTATGTTTCCTTAATTTTGTGTTTTACAGCACATACTAGTAGTTTAGACATTTTTTGTACGTTTTAGATGCTATACATAACACAAGGCACTGAATATAATAGTATATTTATTACTTATTTACAATGCACAAAACCATTTTTCTAATCTACTTTATAAAAATGTTTTTTTTTTATTTACACGCAGTGACTTTTTTTTCATTTTTGATACGTGCTGTATCTTCATGATATGTGTGTCATTTCTTGTCATAATTCCTGTCTTGCATTGGTCTTACGTGGAATGCGGTTTTATTTCCCCTTTTCACTTGTGTGTAGAGCAAACTGACAGTAAAAAAAGATTTAACTTGAATGTCGATGAGCTGAAGTGTCTACAAAGATTCTGGCATGTGAGGCGTAAATCTGTAAGTTTTAGCTTCAGAAAACAACCTGCTGTACACTGTCCCCCACTAAGCTCCATGAATCTCTGCATACACATCGGTCACGCCCGCGACCCACCACCACCACTTAATCAGCCTGTAGGAAACACTGAGATATGATAAAGCGAACAACGTAATTCGTCACATGGGGCCTGTGGGAAAATCAAACTTCCTGGTTATTCGTTATGTCCTAAACCCTCCTTATGAAAAGCATTAATCTGTACTTTTATTCCTCTTTACAATCTCTTACACAATGAGTTGCGACGTGATCAAGCTGCATGGAAACTGACAATAAAGGTAACGCCTAAAACGTATTAGTCAGTCCCTAAAGGTGTGGTGGACACATTTTGGTGCACCACAAGTATGTGCTGATAAACTCAAGATAGACGCACCAGTGCAAACAGTTTATCCTGGTTAAGTTTAATCTCATTTTAAAGACAGTTTGTATGTATGTTACTACTTACATCATCTTCCTGTGGGAAGCCGCCTAACTCCAGCTTGGAGAAGATCAGCTGCCCATTGATCTGGATCTCAAAGCTGCCTGAAATACCCCACCCAGACAAACAATCAGCAAAACAAAGATCACCAGGAAATAAGAGGAGAGCTTTAATTAGCTTTGCTCAGGTAACTATGAAGTGATTAACTGTATTATATGTATGATCAAGGTCCAGCATGACTATCAGAGGACATAAATGTTGGGTTCAGAGCTCAAACATTACTCCTGTCAAATAATATTCCACTTATTTACCTGATCTTCCCACGAAGCCGACCACATCCGCATCAGGAAACTCTCCCTTCACAACCCGGTTGAGTTCCTGATAGCGGGGCTCGTATCCTCATGCGCCACTAGATGGAAAAAAAAACGTTGTTTCACATTAGCTCGCAAATAGGAAACTAAACACCACTAGCAAGGTTGCTAACAGTAACTTAGCTTAGAGCTAGTGATGCTAGCGGTAGTTAATGAACAGTGGAACGGTCCTTAAACAGAGATTTAAAGCAAGAAACCGGGTGCAAGTAAGCTAAAAATGTTACAGAAATCGAGAATGGGTATAAGAAAGATAAATACCAGTATTCGACTCGAATTGACACTCCCATCGTTGCTCCAGCGGTGTGTCTTACCAGAGCAGAGGTCTGTTTGCGTTGGTAGCTAACGGCAGCTTGTGTAACAGAGAGCCGGCAGGGGGCGGGACTTATCCACTGAGCCGCGAGGGGGCGGGGTTTGTCCAACTGCAGCTGTCAATCAATAAGAACTGTCATTTTTCTTTTTTCAATTACTTGCACTTACTCCGCATTTTATTTTAAATCTGTGTCAAACATGTAGGACGTGCTCAAAAATAAGAATAAAAAACGGCATGCAAAGGACACACACATGAGCAGCACACCAATGCATACACATTCACTGCTTTTGAAGTGAGTCACCTTATTCAACACAGGTGCAGCCAGTTGGTGCAAGAAGTGACACAATTAGTAAAATCTGAGAGCACTGAATGTGTTTAGTGATTGTAGTATAGACATCTGTATCTGAAGGTCCAGTCACTGGCTCATCAGTACTAGATATAGATATAACTACACCATGAAGACAAAAGAACACTTTAAGCAACTCTGTGAAGAGGTTCATAAAAGTCTGTAGATGGATATAAGAAGTCACTCGGAGTTCAGTCAAATCCATCATTAAAAAAATGGAAGAAAAACTGAGTGACTCCTAAGCAAGGCTACCAAGACACCTGTGACTCATCTGAAGGAGTTGTAAGCTTCAGCAGCTGAGACGGGACAGACTGTGAACACAACAAATGTTATCAAAGCTTTATGGGAGAATGGCAAAAAAAGCCACTGTTGAAAAAAGCTTGTCATTAAATGTACTCTAGAGTTTGCCTGAAGGAGTCTGACGTCAACTGGAAGAAGAGTTTTTGCATGATGAAAGCAAAATTGACTCATCAGACGAGACGCTATGTTTGATGGAAACCAACACTGCGCATCATCACAAACACATCTGTGAAGCATGGTGGTGGCAGCATCATGATGTGGGGATGCTTCTTTGCAGTAGACCCTGGAGAGATTGCAAAGATAGAGGGATATTTGTTTTCACTTTGACATAAAAAAAACTAAAACATTCTTTGTTCTTTGCCTTGTCATAAAACTCCTAATTAAACTGACCTCGTTTCAATGTTAAAAGGCAAAAAAACAGGAAAACTTTTAGGCAAAACAAGCAAAGGAAACAGTCAGAGTGAAATTTAATCCATTAATTAAAAACAGCAGGAGTTGAACCAAAGTGCCGTACAATTAACATCATGACATCAGGCCAAAAAAAAAAAACAGAATAAAAGACAATGACTAGCTGATAAATCAAAATAAAAGACAATTAAACAAAAAGAATAAAAAGTTACAACATAAAAAGACACAAAGTCAGTTTGTTGTCCCTGAATCAAATGACAATAGAAGACACGGGTCTTCAGCAGCGATTTAAGTCTCTTAAGTTTCTTAAGTCTAAGCAGTGACGTAAAAAGGTAAACAGTAACGGAGATTAGGAGCAGCCACTGCTAAGCCTTAATCACTCAATAGGATTGATAACATCTCATAAAATCATAAATATACAAGAGCTTTCCAAGAGTAAAACTGATTTTCTCTCTTCACTTCTTTGTTTTGTTTTTGAACATGAGACCATGTGAATTGTCTTTGGCTTTTTAACATTTAATGAAAGACACTGACATGTGTAGAACTATGAAATTAACCTTGTACACACACACACGTACTCATATACATATATATTCATATGTGTGTTTTTGTATGTGTAGATGGATAAATAAATGAAATATATATTAGAATGAAAGTTGTATTTTGACAGATTACTAGAGCTTATAGATAACACACTGGAAAAGATGCATTTATTCAACATGTTTGCTCTGAAATCTTCTATAATTTATTAATAATTGGATAACATTATAGACCAATACTTATTTTTCTGTTTATGTCCACTTATGGTATCTAATTTTATATTTACAGTATTCTAATAGTTTTATATATTAAATAAAAAGAAAATATTTGTGGATTTACAAAAGTATGTAATTGTCTTTAAATGTCTAAGACGCTGACAGTTTTTTGAACAAAAAAATGATGAAGAAAGGAATGTCATAGTTATTCACACTTACAGGTTTTGAATGTTATTTTAAGTGGGTTAAGTGGTATATAGATAATGGATGGATGTATTTTTATTTTTAAAACCAGAGTCCTATGATAGTAACGATGACTGTAAAGCTGCTTGTTATCTCCTCATGCACTTAGAAGTGTCTCTGTGTTACATAATGACGTCTCCTGTCTGCCTGTGTTTAGTAAATGATAAATACTTTTCCTGCAGAGGTGTGGTTCTTTGTGTCCACTGCATGTCAGTCCGATTACTCATTACAGATGACCTTCAGACTCATAAAACACAAACTTCTGCTATCATTCCTTCAGCAACAAGCGTCGGTCACATTTTTCATGTGGAACGCTGAAAGAGAAACGTGACATGTAAGAAAAAAAAGTGTTCGTTTTAAATTCTACCGGCTTGTAGACGGTGAAGAGTTGGAGATGGAAACCAGCGAGCTCTCGGCATGTAAGTTTTAACATCTTATGAATTCTGTGAACCACATAACATTGGTGACTATGTCTGTTTTATTGTGTATATGTTGGTGCAAAAATTCAAACAATCTCTTACTTTTCAAAAGTTGCATAGTAGTTATCAGTGTTATATTTTGAATGTCCTCTTTGTATTTTATTCACAATGAAGCATATTCGAGTGGATTTACTTCCAGTTTTTGCATCTGAATTTTTCTGTGCGTTGTAGTTTCACTTACTGTTAGCCAACACCTTATTTTCTTTATCTGCTCAGTTTATAATGTTTAGCAAATAATGATATATATATGTGTCATTTGTTTTGTAGTTTTGT
This sequence comes from Stegastes partitus, assembly GCF_000690725.1. Taxonomy (NCBI): domain Eukaryota; kingdom Metazoa; phylum Chordata; class Actinopteri; family Pomacentridae; genus Stegastes; species Stegastes partitus. Next base: position 23,170 of record NW_007578056.1, on the reverse strand, counting down.
GACATTTTATGTCAATTTTCAAGTCTTTTCTGGAGCTGCAACTAACAGCTACTCTCACAAGTGTTTCCTCTCATGATTTCATTTGTTTTCCAGGTAAATGGTCGACCTTTTGTTTGTAAAAGGTCATTTAAGCATAGCGAGTAATGCACATTATAATCAGTGATGGATGCAAGTTATTCACTCAAGTGCTGTACTTGAAATGTACTCGAGTACTTCCATTTTATGCAGGTTACTTCTTTTACTCCAGTGCAAGTCACGAGGATATTACTCCTCCCTTCATATGATGACTTAAATTATATAATACAAATACACATACAGACAAAATACAATGAACAAATAAATTAGAATGCATCAGGTTATAATAGCGAGCAGTGTACAAAGAAGCTAAACCAACCCCATGTTTGTCAGTATTACTACTGTTGGTATTTATTTGTTTGAATATTAATACTTTTGTGCTTTTACTGAATGCAGGACTTCTAACAGTACTTTTACAGTTTAGCATTGTTTTTGTAAAAAATCTTATTTTACATTTAAAAAAATAATAATTTTAATTTTTTAATTTTTAAAATAAGACAAAGAAAACCAAATTATTTTTTTTTGTAAAAAGTATAATTTTGCAGATTTAAATGCAGTAGAAGTAGTGTAACTTTATGGTCAAAAGCTGCAAATGAACAAAAAAAAAAACTCCAGATGTTTTTGATGTTGACATTATTTACAGTTTGGATCTTTTATTTATTTATTTATTTATTTATTTTACTCCTGTACTTTTATCAAGCAAAATTTTGAACACAGGACTTTCTGTTGTCAAAGTATATTTGTGTGGTCGTGTGGTATTCCTACTTTCATTGATTTTTTAAAAATCCATTACTGATTGTAATGATCATCTGATATGTGCAACCACCCCAGCAAATACTCTCCTTTAAGAAGCCAAATCAGTGAGAGTTTGGCTTTTTCCATCTCAGAAATGATTAAATAATATATTATCACCACTATTTCTGCTTCATTGTCAACAAATAATTTCAGACCTATAGGCTCACAGTGTAAATTCTGTTGGTGTTTTCATTCAGTGTATGAAAATGTATCATCTGGTTTGAACAAACAGCTGGATTTTAACTAAAGTAGCTTTAACTACAATTAACCCTTGTGTTTTATTTTCTCTTAGTGGATGGCTGGTGTTCGTCACAGTTAAAGATTGTACTTCTTGGGGGCAGAAACTCTGGGAAGAACTCTGTGGGGAACTTAATCCTGGGCAAAGAGGAGTTTGTCACCAGAGAGAGGACCTCATGCTCCCGGAGGCTGGGTGTGGTGGCCGGACGGTGGCTCACGGTGGTCGACACTCCAGGCTGGTGGTGCGACTTCAGCGCTCAGGACACATCCGAGCTGGTGAAGAGGGAGATCATCAGCAGCGTGTCCCTGTGCTCACCAGGCCCACACGTCTTCCTGATCACGGTCAAAGCCAGCTCGGCCTTCTCGGAGACGCGTCGCAGGGCCGTGGAGGAGCACGTGGCCCTGCTGGGCGAGAGGGTGTGGCGTCACTGCATGGTGGTGTTCACCTATGGAGACAGGTTCGAACACTCTGAAGCAGAAGAGTTTGTGGAAAGGGGAGGAAAGGCCCTCCGCTGGCTGAGTGACAAGTGCGGTCAGAGGTGTCACCGTGTTATCTTGAGCGGCGGCGCTGAAGCCACGGAGCTGCTGGTGAAGATACAGAATCTTGTCACGGAAAATGGAAGCAGAGTGTTTGAAATGCAGGAAAACATCTTACAGGCGACTGCAGAGGAGAAGAGGCGGGTGGAAGAGAGGGCTCAGCTCAGGTTTATCAGGATGAAACAGCAGAGATCTCTGATGCGAGGTGAGGTCATGGTAATCTGATCAATTTGCCTTTTCTTTTTTGGCCTTTTTGCCTTTATTAGATAGGACAGCCAAAGGAGAGACAGGGAAGTGGGGGAGGAGAATGGGGGAATGGTTGCAGCAAAGGGCCATGAGTGGGATTCGAACCCATGGCCGCTGCATTGGAGACTATAGCCTCTATACATGGGTCGCCAGCTCAACCAGGTGAGCTATGGTGGCGGCCCAGAGTAATTTGCCTTTTCAAGAGAAAACCTTAAGTATTCTGTGTTGCAATAGGCTCTTCACAGGCAACAGAAGACTTTAGATGTTCATGTAAAGTTTGAGTCACTCTAACTAGAATTTCTGTTGCTTTTAATGCAAACTCCAGTTGTTGATTTTTATTCCAAATATGCTGCTGCAGCCATAAAAGGCACGTAAACAAGACACTTCCTGCCGACCTAAATGTGTCTATGTACAGCATTGCCACAAAGCAACGATTTTGCTGCTGTGCAAACCACAGCATCATTTTGCACTTAGACGTCTGCCCGCCTGGCCAGTAGAAATTAGGTATCTACATTGTGGAGATGTTTGCAAAACACTGGGAGCTTTCCACTTGAAAAGATATGGCGACTTAGATCTGAGGACATCAGCAGGGTAGAAAAATGGCGCCTGGTGGTCCTCTGAGTTTAACCAATCCGCATCAAGACCAATACTGCAGATTTTTAGGGCTGCTCAGCTGTACCTACCCTGGAATAGGAATTTTATTCTCTGCCGAAATCAGGCCTGAAAGAGGATTCAAGATTCAAGATAAGCTTTATTTGTCACATACACATTTGTACACGGTACAATGTGCAGTGAAATGTGTTTTGTACCAGCATCCAGTTTCAATAAAAAGAAAAATATAGAAAAAAAAGTAAAATAAAAATAAGTGTTCAAGAAACATATATACTTTATGTATATATACATATACATACACATAAAAAAAATCACATAAATAGAGCAAACGGAACATGGATCTATGGGGGCCTTTGCTGCGGTCAGAACACAACAAATGTTTGGGCTGCACTAAGTGGAAAATGGCCTATTGATACGTGCATTAACTCACAGTTCATTCACACAGTCAAAGTTGTTTTGCCAGCCTTTCTTCCTTACTGCAACAGCTGTGTAGCTTTTAGCCTGGATTATTCTGACATTCCTAATATTGATTTAAGATAATAGCAGTGGTTAGAAACATGCAGCTCTAGACTTGGCCATGTTTGCGATTAGTCATCTGGGGCCAACACCGACCCTTTGATGTGAATGTGGTCAGAGCTAAAATTAGAAATCCTGGGTCGACTTGAGAAATGAGGAACAGTTCACTGGTAAAGCCACAAAGCAATAGTTAAAGTTTTTCCAACATTATAGTGGATGGACAAATATAATATTGGAAGCAATCTTTTCATTTAACTCTGGGCAAGAAAGCAAATGCAGACATTTGTAGAATAAAACAAACGGAATGCTTGGCCCTTCACAGTGGGAGGTCTGGGGCAATTTTCTGGCACGGTTTGGTCCAGTTGTACCTTTTGAGGCAAAGGTCACCACAAATCAACACAAAGTGGTCATCTGTAACCTATGTTGTGGTCTCTTCCAGGATTACAGTGCTTTGATCCACAGGGCCCTGAATGATTTGATGAAAATGATGTGAATCATATGTTACACTCTGATCGTTAAAAGACCAACAATCTTACAGAAGAATGGTTTTCTATCTCTCCAGTAGAGTTCCAAAGACTTGGAGAATCAATGCCAAGGTGCATTAAAGCTGTTCTGGTGGCACAGCGTGGTCTAGCATCGTACCCACAAGTTTTATTTTGTTTTTTCCTTCAATTTATCACCTGTCTGTATGTTCCAAAATGGTATACTATTTCTGTAATCTCGACTTCTAGCTCTATCTTGGCTGGAAATCACCTGAAAATCCTTCCCTCTACTCTCTCTACATTCTCTCTTTCTTTCTTTCAGAGAGGATAAGGCCAGTTACTGACATCCGGATCGTGCTGCTTGGAGCAAAGGGTTCTGGGAAAACTTCCGCACTGAACACTATCTTGGGCAGAGAAAGCAGCCAGCAAAGCAACAGAACAGCTCAGTGTGTGGTTGGAAAAGGAGTGGTGTTCGGGAGGCAGGTGACTGTGGTGGACACTCCAGGCTGGTGGATGAACTACTTCTGCAACGAGACTCCCGTGTTCGATCAAAGGGAGATGGTGTGGGGTTTGTCTCTCTGCCCTCCGGGGCCTCACATCTTCTTGCTGGTGATCCGAGTGGACCGAGCCTTCACGGAAACCTACAGGAGGGCGGTGCGGGAGCACCTCGAGCTGATCAGTGAGCGCATCTGGAATCGTGTCCTCCTGCTGTTCAGTTTCGGGGACTGGCTGGGAGGCACGACCATAGAACAGCACATAGAAAGCGAAGGAGAACCTCTGCGCTGGTTGGTCGAGAGATGCGGCAACAGGTATCACATCCTGAACAGTAAAACCAAAGAAGGTGGGTTTCAGGTCCGAGAGCTGATCGGAAAGATTGAGGAGACAATGATGACTGGCTCCAGCAGTGGATGGCATTATGAAATAGAGAAGAGAGTGCTGGAACAGCTGGAGGGGTGGATGAAACAAGAGAAAGAGAGAGCCAAAGAAAGGCTGATGAGGAAGGAGCAGCAAAGGCAGATGGCGAAGTCTCAGCTGGGTGAGCTGGATACATTTAATTATTACTTTACTTGTTCGGTTCAGAGTTTTTCTTTTAACAAATATGACTTTTTTTTCCTCACAGAGAAGCTCAACTCTCTACCAGAGATGAGAATAGTGCTCATTGGTGGCTGGAAAACAGGCAAAAGCTCCTGTGGAAACACCATCCTCAACAGAAAGAGCTTCGACACCAACATCCAAACCACCTCCTGCAATGAAAAACGAGGCGAAATCGGTGGCAAGGTGGTGTCGGTGCTGGACACACCAGGCCGCCTCTCTGTGACCTCTGACCTCCTGACGACATCCTGCGCGATCCTTCTGGTGGTCAACATTAGCGCCTCATTCAAAGACACCCACAGGGAAGCTCTGGAGGAGCAGCTGGAGGCCGGAGGAGGCCGGCTGTGGAGGAAAACCGCGGTCCTGTTCAGCCACGGAGACTGGCTGGGCGACACCAGCATCGAGCGGCGCATCGAGAGCGAAGGGGCGCCGCTGCAGAGACTTGTGGAGATGTGTGGGAACAGATATCATGTTTTGGACAACAAGCACTGGGGGGATGGAGCTCAGGTGAAGGAGCTGATGGAGCTGACGGAGGAGATGCTGGTGGGAGAAAGGCTGGATGTTCTCCAAGGAGGTGACCACATGTGGAAAAGTGTTTCCTCAGCACGAGATGCACTGACTCTGTGTAAGAAGGACATCAAGGAGCTCATCAGGAGAAGACATCAGCTGTCTCATGACTGTGAGTAAACCTTATTGACTTGCATGTTCAGCTATTGTATTCCTAATTGAATTCTGTTAGTCAGGACTTTTCATAACACAAAAGTACAAAATCATAAGGAATCCTTAGATTTGTTGGGTTTTCATGTATGTTTTGTAGGATGAAAACACTAAATTAGTCAGGTTAATCTCCATAATTAACGGTAGTGTGGGGTCTTGGCCATTATATTTACATTAGGTTAAGTTCTGCAACTACAATAGTCACTAGTGTGGGGTTTCAGCCTTCATATATTGGAGTTGGGTTAAGTAGTATCTCACTCTCGAGTCTGAGTGAAACTTTGTGCCAAATTTGAAGAAATTCCTTCAAAATCTTCAAGAAAGAACAGGATGTAATTATTTATAAATTTGTCAACAGATGAACTGATATATCTGCAATTTGCTAAAATCTGCTTATTATATTTACTTATTCGTGCTATATCTAGTTTATTAGACAAGGACAGTGTATTAATAAAACACAATGGGTGTGTAAATATAGTCTATGGGCAGAGATTAGATAGTGACACAGTCATAAAGAAAGAAAAACAAAGTCAGCTCTTGCATAATAGACTCCATGCAAATTTACATCATGCCATGCACCAATTTAAACAGAGAAATATAGAATCCACAGAGTAAACAACACAGAGATTGGATCTGAAAAACAGCCCTATCAGGTGTAACATGGGGAGAGATGAAATGAAATGTAGTTAATGGGGTAAAGGAGGAGGTAGCAGCCGCCGTAAAAGAGAGATAAGCAGATTTATATCTGAGGATAGGTGGAAACGGTTGTTAAAAGATGGGCTGGACTTTTTTTTTTTTTTAGCTCACATGAAATCACATCAAGTGCTATCATTTCCTTTCACAGTGCCTGAATCAGCCGCTTCCACCCCAAACTGCTCAGATGCTGCTCAGATTGTGGCTTTACCAGCACACAGAGCCAGACGAAGGACTGGATTCACCATCGTGGACGTGTCCTACATCGCCTCGGTGCTCTCTGGTGCACAGGGGCTGAGGTGGCCGGCTATCAATCTGCCTGTCCGGTTTTCTGCTCCTTACAGCCACTTGAGACTGAACAGTGAAAGCCTCATGCATCCCACACAACAAACAATGCTTCTGGTTTCCTCTCAAGCACAGCCCAAGATTCTTGCAGAGGAAGACATCATCAGTGTGCACTCCCTCAGCCATCCTGCACTGAGAGAACGAACTCTCAGGAGGCTCTCAGAGTCCAGAGGGCTGCAGGCGCTCATCGATCAGTGGGGCAACAGCAGCCTGGAGGAGCTGGAGGCCTTCATCGACTCCTACTTTGAGATGGTGTGGGAGGAGACCATGGAGTCATGTCAGCCTGCCGAACCCGACTGTGTGACTGCAGGGCCGAACGCTGCTGTTGGGGAGGCTGCAGAGGAGGAGGAGAAGGAGGAGAAGGAGGTGCTTTCATCCATTGACAGGAAACTTTCAAAGCTGGAGCTCCTCGAGGAGATCCGGAGTGATCTGACGGAGCTGAAGCAGAGTCTGGAAAGCAGCTGGAGAGCCATACAGGAGCTCGGAGACAAAAGCAAACAGGACCAAGACAATACATGTTGATAGAGGGAAGTCAATGAACAACAATCGAGGAAGAAAGATATAATTAAGTGTTTTTTACAGCCACAAAAATAATAAATGTGTGAAAAGAGGCAAAAAAAAGGGGGCAACAGTTATGTTAGTTCTCCACAAGAGGGAGCTGTTGTATAAGAGTAGGTTTTGTATATTATGTTTCTGCTGATCCTTCCAACTCCCATTTCTTCTGAAAATACAAGAAATCTTGAAATAGATGAAGAATAGTGCATGGTTTTGCAATTAAGGCTACCTTTTCTACTTTATATGGACATTTCACATGTTAAATATGAAAATGTTTGAGTTTTCACTTGAAGTTCTTTCGTTCATGCTGTACTGACCTAATTCTCACACAAGATTTGAAGCTCTCCAAAGTGCTTTGGACAAATGCAGCCATTTGGCATTAATATTTTGGTGCTTTCATTCACATGCGTGGGGCAACAAAAGTATTAGAAACACACTTGAACATAATTGGATCCAACAGAACAAAGCTGTAAACGACAGTCTTGGCTTAGACACAGTTTCAACAACAATTAAAACTCAGATGATATAATGAAGAGACCAAACGTGTGTGAAGACTGTAACATCACACCCAGATGTGATTGTTAAACATCCCATCCCAAAATTATTGGCATAAATCTGCTGGAAACAGCCTCCCCTCTCACTGAAGTTTTGCTGCAAGATTCTGAAACTTGGCTGCAGTTTTTGCCCTTTTTTCCCACAAGGGGAATTCTTGTTGTAAGGTCTGGCCTGCAGTTGGCATTCCAGTTCATCCCAAATGTGCTATGTGGAGCTGAGCCCTGTGTGGGCCAGTGAATTTTATTTAAATAGGTCAAAATCACAAATCACGTATGTGTGATTCGTGCAGGTTTTGACATCTTCCTCTGTAGATCTGATTTGGATTATATTAAAGACAATATAGAGAAACAAAAACACACCTTTAAGTAGATAGATATGTAGAAACATACAGGATTTTTATGGATAATGGAGGATGCCATGTCAACACACCTCAGCAAATTCACCGCACCCTAGATATGTTTCTGTTATCTGGCTACACAAAGCCTGAAAACTGCAGTTCAGGGTTTCAAATTCTAGCTATGGCCATATCAACTAAAAAGGGGAGGGACTGGTATAAGCTGATAAGGGTACAAAACCGCCAAAAAAAACACTGATACATGCTGGGTAATAATGCAGTCTACCACAGACTAACGACAAGACAGGGAGTCCCACTCTGTTTACGTCAGGTTTAAAGTATCCAGGTTTGCTTCAAGTCTGGTTTAAAGTTTTCAGGTTTGATTTAGATCTGGTTCATTGTGTCATGGTCTGGTTTAAAAAGTCCATGTGTGGTTCAAGTCTGGTTTAAGTCTGGTTTGGTGTCAACTAGTTTGAGAAATTGAAAAACTACAATACAGAGCAAAGAGAGCATAGTCGCTGCAGCCAAAGCAGGAAAAAAGTTGGCAAACAAACTGTGTGATAGTGAAAGTTAAACAAGCTTTCAATATCAGTTCCCGATGAGCTGATCTGACTTCAATTGTGCATTCCATTAAATTATTATGTTTCTTGGATGTATTATTCTACTGACAGTTTTGGCTTTATTCTTTCAGCTGCCTGGACTTGGGAACAAGTAAAGAACAAATATGAAAACATAATTCTAACCGGAAAGCAAGCTCACTGCCAAGGCCAACAAGTACAAGGCTTTCGTGATGTATTCAGTCTCTGTTTAAAGGCCTGTAGTAAAAAAATAGTGCCTTGAAATTTCTGTCAACACTACACAAAACAATAAAGCAAACCAGAGTTCCCACCACTAATAACCCATATCTATGCTTGTCAGGGAAAGAAAAAGGTTTAAATCTCATCTTATTGAGCGAATCTTTCACTGTCTGACACAAAACCCCTCCGGAATTTCCAGTCATGGAAATATATGGTGATACAATTTTTCTAAGAGATCTGATTGGTTAGAAGGTGATGTTTTTACACGCACTGGTGTGTTTTCTTTAACTTAGCCTGTTCTGGAGCAGGTCAGGTGTGAAGCATAAATGTGATTTATCCCTGCTAAGAAGTAAATCACCGTCATAGCCCTAAAAAACCAAGAGTTAAACCAGAAGTTACTTTGGTAACCTGAATCCTGCTTCGTAGCACAGACCTCTGTAATAAGGTCACATTAAACAAGAAGCAAAATGACTGAAGGGTTGGAGGTAATGAGTTAAAAGATCACAAATCAAGATATAGTTCCTTCAGGAGAGGTTTAACAAGAGACTAATTAAAACTAGTGTAAACAGCATCTAAATTAACAGATTTAACAAGTTTGATCAAAGTCAAAGATTGGTTGGCATTACAGTTTTAAACCCTGTTGACCAGGACGTGATCACTGATCAAACAATAGTTTAAAATACTTCCTCATAAAACTGTCCTGCTGATTGCAAAGGTAAAATTCAGCAGACAGTTTAAGCTATAAACAAGAAGCTGTACAACAACTCCACAACAAAGTAATTAAGCTAAAGGTACTAAGTCCCACTTAGTCGCAAAGAGCATTGAGGTGTAAAAATGAGTAGAGATCAAGACAAGCAAGAAAACAATGAAACAAAGACTTGAATGAAAACTTAAATGAAGCAAATGAGGTCATCAGTTAATGTGGTCCCTAAATTTACCAGACAAACACGTCACAAAACCAAATATTTAGCTAAACTAATAAATAAAAAAGATTATTATCTGACTGTTGAAAGGCACCAACGAGCAACGAATAAAGACACTCGGGCTGCCCAGAAACTTTTGGCCTTACAGTCAGAACAGAGCCTTAAGAGGAAAAAGAAATGTAAACACTGGGTCTAATTAAATTTAACGGCCTCTTCCAGAAGCTCTAAAGCCTTGAAAGATTGAAATTAACTGTGCTCATTTGTTTGAGAGTCCACGTGTCGGTTTCTTCCAGTTTAAGCTCTTCGCCATCCAAGAATCTGACAGTGGTTAAAAACAGAAAGGTTATCCAGCCTACTGTTTTCTTTGTAGACAAAACAGACGATCTGCACAGCTTTCATTCAGTCTTTATCAGTTTCTTTCAAGTGAGTCACACATCAACAACCAAACAACTGCAGAGATTAGTAAAGCGAACAGTGAGAGTCCACCACTTTCAAAGCTGATTTTTTGGATTTTCTTAAAACATGGATTCTCCTAAATGTAAATGTATGGCGACACCAGGAGATAAAGTTGTTTGATGTTGCTTATTTCTTTTCCAAATGCAAATACGAAGCAGTTAAACGTCAGAAATCTGAAGACATCAAAATGTGTGATGTGTTTATGCATCCCCAGGAACATCACTGTGTTTCTCTTTCATTAAAGCTGCATTCAGCGTCTTTGCGAGTCGGTGGCTCCGCATGGCGGCGAGCGATAAGAACTTGAAAAATTGAAATCTCTAAAACCAGATATCGTGTAAAGGTGACATTAGTAAACCGAATGCAATCTGTCTGATGCTTTTTACTTTTGACTCACTACAGTTTTAGCTGTTTGGATCTTGCTGTTTGAGGTTTGTTTAGCTGCTCCCTGTGGGCAGAAAGATTGGATTTGATAGTCACAGTTACAACAATCACATTATGACATTGTGAGGGAAAGTTTGACTTCGTAAGTCAAAAACAAAAGGAATAGGAATACTTTTTAGGAGTCTACAGCTGCGGCAAGTAACTCCTAAAGGAATTTTAAGAGAACCTTTGAATTGGAAATCAGACCGGGCTACACTACGTCCAACTACATTACTCATGCTGTAACAAAAGGAACAGAAGGAGCCAGAAACAAAACCGCTTCTTTGATGCCAGCTAAAAAACATGAAGAAAAAAAACCTAAAACGTTGGACATCTATGACAAAAACTTCATAGAAGCCTTCTGGAATTTTCTTTTTTTGTGTGAAATAGGATCTCTGGAAGTTTGTTGTCCATTAACTTTCTCTGATGCTGTACTTACAAATGTCTGTAAAAATACATTATGGACCCAACACAATCACAACGGGGATGCTTAATACCACCTTAAATTAGCATTTCAGCATGCCAGCATTAGCATTAAACAGTAAGTACAGCTCAGGGTGAAGGGAAGTTCTTTCGATTTGCTTGTATTTGACCCTGAGCTGTAGTATTAAGCAAATCAACATTGTGACCTGCATGAAACATCGCAGGGATCGAACTGATTCCAATTCATCCTTGTGGGGATGTGGTTGTGAGAGCTAATTTTCATGGCAATATGGTGTCCAGTAACTGTTGAGATATTTCACTCAAAAACCACAAATGTGAATCGGAGAAGTTAGAGGATCAACAAAGTCATTAGAATCTGAACAAAATATCTTCACAGTCCATCTCATTGTTGTTGCAATATTTCAGTCAGGATCAAAGCGGTGAACCTCTCGACTGACTGACTGACTGACATCACCATGACTAAATCCATGTGACTGATGTGGGTAAAAAATGTTGACTGTAGTTAAACTAAAAATCACACTAAACCAAAGAGACACTAAGTGACAATCAGGAAATCAATGTTTTGCTTTTCATGTCAAGTTAAAGTTTTGGGCTTCTTCACAAAGGGAACTGTACCTGGCTCCATATCAGATTTCACCGAAAGCTTCCATGTGCAACATTCAAAGAAGCCTTGTTATTAATGACACCGGTGAGTACTTTTGATAGGTACTGTACAACTGGGAGGAGACCCCAGGAAGGACCCAGAACATGCTAGAGGGATTACACATTTGATCTGGTCTGGGAACTCAAAAGGATCTCCCAGGAGAAGCTGGAAAATGCTGCTGTGGAAAGCTATGTCTGGAAAACCCTGCTTGGCCTGCTGCCACCGCGATCAGACTCTGGATAAGGAGGAAATGGATGAATGGATGGTATCTGACACTGTGAAGCCAGGTTCAGACTACTGAAGCTGATGAGAATGCTTTTGTCTGATCAGATGGTCAGCGTATCTAAATCAATGACTTGGCTGAATGACAAGACGACAAATTGGTTCCCATCCAATCACACACTGCCATCTTTGATGATGCAAATGATAATATGTGGAGGGAGGTGTCAGGGATCAACCTCTGGAGATGAGAGTGTGAATAATGTCGTCTGAAGCAAACAGTGGCGTGGCGTCGGAAGCATTGTGTATGACACCAGCTGTCTTGTGTTTGTAAAAGTTACACTGATTGTTGTCCACTGTTGTACACACACCTAAAAAAATTGTTATTTTGGCTGGAAAAACACAAACACACACAAAAAAAACAGTTTTTGTTGTTTTTTTGAGTTACAAAAACTTCTGATGAATTCATGCTCAACCAACAAACTACATTAAAGTAGGGGAATCAGCTTTTCCTTTTAAGCTAATTTATTGTTATTTAATAGTCTTAACTGTCTACAATTGTCCAGGCATGTTAAGATAGAGAAGGGGAGTGGAAATCCTGAAGTCAAGATAACGATAATTTAAGATGCGAATTATAGATATGAACGAAGCAAACGCTGCAGGATCTCTTTGTAGATGTGCTGGTTGATCGCCTGAAGGGGAAAACTTGTAGTTTGGGTTTGAAATACATGTTTTGTGACACCAGTCCTGGAACTTTTCTGACACACCTCATATCAAGCCCATTTCATTAACTTAAATTCAATGTTAAGTAAAATTAACAGAGAAATTTCAGTTTGAATTTCACACAATATTAAGAGCTAGGGTTAGACACCTCCATGTCTGAAGTACCATAAACCTGCAGTTTTTTTAACAGCCAGCAGGGGGCGACTCCTGTGGTTGCATAAAGGGGTCTGACTGCATAAAAGTCTATAAGAAGATGATGCTACTTTTAGCTTGATTTCTTGATTTGTTACCTCAGTAAACGTTTTCCGATTGACTTTATGGTTTCAATTCATTCCTTTATTACAGCATGCTGTTCATTTTGTAAATGATGGTCGTATTTAGAGCAAAATTGATGATAAAGCATGCTGTGTTTAAGATCATGGCTTCCCTGTGGCCAATAGATTGCTACCATATCCTTTAGTTCTGCAGTCAGATCCACTGCTTCCTCACTACATCCAGGACTTTGTAGTGGTAGTCCATAAACTAATGGGTGACGTCATGATTGCACACTGCACTAGTGTTGTACCTGATGGACGTTTTTCAGCCCAAACACCCTTCGTCTTTATGGTTCGACGGCTGTTATCAAGCTGATGTTGTGTAGTCTGGACCAACATTACTCACTGTTAATCTTTCACAGTATAGTTTTAGTCTGACAGGCAGGCAGGAAGCCCCAATGCTTCGCCCAAAATTTGGAGATAAATAAGGAAATTGTTTGAAGATGGACTTACTGAAGGCATAATAACAAACAAGTGATTTGTTGGCAATCCTGCTCTATTTATCTCTGCCAGTCTTCATCCCGGCGTTTTCTATCCTTGCATTATACCTCTTTGAATATCATTACTCCTTCCATCCTCTCTCTCTGCTGTCTTATCATCTATCTTCCTCTGTTGTCAACATGTCATTCCTCCACTCGACTCTCCCGCTGCTCATTTTCTCTCTTTTCCATGTCCCTCGACATGTATTTTCTCTCTGCAGGTCTCCGTCTCATGGTCTGCCTTCCTTCCCTCAAATCAAGTCGTGAGCGCTCAGCCCTCCCCTCTCATTAAAGGAGTTCTGTAGCCCAGGAGGAAGCACAGGAGAAATGGATCTCCAGTCTCTCTCTCTCTTCGTCATGGAGGCTTGTTCAGGAGACAATTCTGAGCCCACATCCATCTCCATTAGTGGGACAGCGCAGCGACCGCCGCGACCCCCCACCCGCTACCCTGTATCACGTTTCACTGCCTGCTATTATTCCAGGTGGAAAAAAAAGAAGGCCAGGCGGGTGCTGGGAACAGGGATGCAGAATGAGGAAGAGAAGGATGATTTAGACCCGGCGTAAAGAAATCATCCATCCTCCACTTCCCTTCATGCTCTGATACGCTGACGTCCCCCGGGGGGTGATGTCTGGAACACGGGACGGTGTCAACCAGAGCACCTCAGCGGGAACTTTTCTACCTTTTCCAGCCCATAAAGAAAGTCTGCAGCATGAGATTTCACCAGTGCAGCACTGATAGTGCAGTACAGTAACAGCTGCATCAGATGATCAATGAGCTCATGGCTGTGTGATGCAAGTACCCTGAAAATGCATAAATCACAAAGGCTAAAATTAAATTAAATAAACAGGGAGAAGCTTTGTTATGGCTTGTGGACATGGGGGTTATTTAAGAGATTATTTCCCTAAACAGATAGTTACATTTTTAGGCCACATTGGTGTCCATTTCACATTTATGTCAGTAAAACAGCTTTTTCTTGAACTGATTTGGCTCCCAAACAAACTTCATGTCAACGAAGACAACCTAAATCTCAAGGATTCAAAGTGAATCCTAGTCAAGTCTTAGATAAAAGGTCTGTTCCAGATGGATTTCCAACAGTCCAAGAGTGAAAGTGAACCTCTTCATTTTCCTGTACAGTGTACATCTAATAAATATGAGGCATATTGATGTTATTTTCAAATATTTATTGATCCAGAATATAATATATATTAAAAAAAATTTAAAAACTAATAAAATGAATATGTGGCAGCAAGGATGCCAGAAAATGTTTTAAAATAGAGAAAAATTGTAATAGTCAGAATATTACTATTAATATTATTACTATTATTGCTATTTGTAAAAAATACAAGAAACACAGTTTAGGACTGTTCTACTATGATTAATGTGTATATTCAGTTTTTCTGTGGTACTCTCTATTACATGTAATTTCACAAAACAGAGAAAATCTGTAAAAGAACAGTAATTTGTTAAAAAAAAAACAAAAAACATTTTTTTGGAAGTAAAGTCTACACTTAGGAATTGAAGGTTTTTGCTTCCAAGTCTTCAGTCTTTAGAGTAAATTCTCGACCATGTTAACTTGCAGTTTGCTTTCAGACGTGAATCATAAAACAATATACAACAAGTAACAGCTTTTTCTCATTCAGAGACACACGACGTTCACCTCAGTGTTACTCATGCCTTCATCCAGACACGACAGGACTTTTATGAAAAGAGCCAGCAAGACCACTGATGTCATTTTTATATACAGATATGAGATCAACATATCAAAGCACCATCAGACTGATTAAATGGTCTGCACTTTTATAGCACTTTTGTCCAAAGCTCTTTACAATGTCTTTCTCATGCACCCATTCACACACATTCATACACCAATGGTGACAGAGCTGCCATGCAAGGTGCTGCCTGCCATTGGGAGCAACTTTAAGTCCACTGTCTTGCCCAAGGACACTTGGACTGTGGAGAGGCCGGGGATAGAACCGCCAACCTTGCGATTGGAGGACAACCCGCTCTACCACCTGAGCCACAGCCGCCCGATTATTTATGTTGTGTGGCAAATTCCACATTCTTGATCAACGAGGCTGATTCTGAAGGATGCATTAAATACCCTACAGAAGAGCCTGCCTGCAATTGTAGTTGTTTTTTTCTACCTTTGCACAATATATTGCATCTTTACTAAGATGTGACCATTGAGAACAGCTTTAAACACCTTTGAAGATGTCCAGACGATGCTTTGTACAACCAAGCTGATTTGAAACCCGCTGAACTCTTCACAGCCATCAAACTTCTGCTTTTCATGATTTAACACAGTTGCAAAACTCAAGTCTACAGCTCTGCTCTTTAATACCCAACACTGAGGAATCACTGTATATCTAAATATTTGTGCCTTTATAAATTGTTAAATTCGGAAAACGCACTGAACATAAAAGGAGCATAAGCTGCAGAGACAAACACTCTCTCCGAACTGAGGCACTCCTCTGATTAAAATGTCATCATCATACTGGCACATCCTACCTGGACTATTGGAAACATGCTCACATGTAGCAGCTCATGCATTCTTCACAGGAAAAACGCCCCCTACATATGCCCTGAGGAGGGCAGGCCCATATATACATGCCCAGTTAATCAATCAAGCCGCAGGTGTATGTTATCACTTAACAAAACCAGACTCCTCCTTCAAAAGAATTCCACTGGATCAACACTCTGGTCAATTGATTCTGCATGTGAAGACACATCTCTCAGCTGCTGAAGACACGGCAGCAAGAACAAAGATGAGAAAAGAAGAGCATACATGCAAGAAATTTGTCAAAGCCTCAAATACGCAGCATATTTTGTATTACTACTGAAGAAGAGTGCTTTTATTGGTTTGTATATATAAACCACCCAGCGACCATAAAGTCTAAAATCTATTTCTTCATTGAGATCAGGATATTTTATTCAATATTCAGCATAAATATTCTCATGCAATGAATGCACACAACTAAGAAGCAAATCTTGAAAAAAAAGGAAGTTTTTTTTCACAAGAAAGACCTTTTCAAAGAGCTGCTTTCATTTATTTCAGAGGACTCTTATTACATAATGGTGAGGATTCATTTCATAGCCAAAGTTATATATTTTGTAGAAATATGTAAGTATTTATGTACGTGTTTATTTGATATTGCATAAAATGGCATTCCATAGTCTTCTAGGCTTTCAGTTTCCCAGTCTTTAACATTGAAGCACCATTTTCAATCTGTCTGTCACCTCAAAATGTTGACCTTTTTTCTAATCTCAATGCCCAGAATCTTGAAAATCCCTTTCTGGCTTTTGATTAAACCACTAAAAACTAATTTTTGTCTATCAGTGTTACATAATTGGATTTTTTTTCTCCATGAAAATAAGTGTTTTCTGCCAGAAAATGACTTACATATAACCCATCATATTTTGTTCCATTAGAATTTGCAGATCTATGAATTCCCCAAGTCTCTTTTTATACACCCTGACTTGTTGCAGCTCGAGCACACCAGCTCACCTACGACTGATATAAATCAGCCATACAATTTTGAACCAGAAACTGCTTTTGAAAAGACTGATACAGAAAGTCCCACTCTGCAAGCTGACAGGATAAAAACCCAAAGTCTGAATCTGCTGCAGTTTAAGGTGGAAACGCTTAGCCATCACGCTGACTGCTGATTTTGCACATATGTCTTCCAGCATATAAAAAACACCATATGGACATTTTAACGAGGCAGAACACTTTCTTTCTTTTCATCAGATGGGGGTCTTTAAGGACAGCGGGTTGCTCTCTTGTACCTCTTTTTGCACGTAGCCATGTGCTCGTCTTGATCATTGACAGGGATTGTCTGTTGGTGTTCAGCAAAATGCTTTTCAGAAAATGTTCTTTTAATCCTGCGCGCATAGAAGCGCCCACGAGAACTCGAGTTAGAGCTGCCATTGGTCTTGTATTATGTCCTATTTCTGAAGTCACACAACATCCTGCTCGGGATGATCATGTCAAAATGGTGACATGAACCGACTAAAGGGAAAATAAGGTTTTACTTTCATTGCCATCCTGTTATTCAGCCACACATCTGAACATAAAAAGAGGGAAAGGTGGTAATTGGAGGTAGGGAGGAGGACATCTGGGTTACCTTGGAGAATAGATGGAAGGAAAAATGGATGAATGTCAAGTAAAGTCTGACAAAAGTTCTCAGATCTTCAGCTCTGGTTCCAAACTGTTATCAATCAAGGCAACACAGGACTTTAATGTGACCCCATTACAACATCACATTTAGCCGGTGGGAACAATTTCACTTGAATGGTTCAGGACCAGTCTGAATAAATCCAGGCTTCACGTGTGGAGGTGATGGAGGAGTGAGTGTCAGGGGTAAATGAGCTACATTTGGGCTTCGCTGCCACCTGGTCCAGACCCGAACAACCACAACCACACACACACACAAACACACACATCCAGGCCTCCCCTCTTCCATCTTCCCAAATGCATGTCTGTCATTGTGCCCCATCAGGATATGCCGGGTCAGGGAAAACCTCAAGGGCAAAGTTCAGGAAACAATTAAGGAAAATAACTGCACACCAGTGGTCTGAATTCCACTTCCATTTTGAATATGTGTCTGTTTCTCAGAAGGTCTCACTCGTTAAATCATTAACCCCTACGACTGGAGACCACGAGAGAGGAAAAAGTAACACAGTTGTACGTTAAAAATTTAGACGCCATCTGCTTCGCAAGTGGCTATTACAAGAGCTATTACAGAGCGAGATGAGAGGAGAGCCCCCTGTAAATCAATGGCGGCTTACCGGGTTTGTGGTTTGACCCTGAAGTCGATTTCACCTTCAGACGTTTAGCTCTCAGCTATGGCCGATGAAGCAGAATGCTTTCGCAGCATTTTGTCACTGCGACGTGTCAGTAGCACTTAAAAAAGAAATGTATCATAGAGAGTCTAAGCATCTCTTACAACTTAACTACTATCTGTGTGCAGGATTGCAGAGGAACAGCAAAGGACGCCTGCACTTTGGATTCTCATTTGGATTCATGAATTTTTTGTTTTTATTCATTTTTTCAACCTATACTGTAAAAACAGCATTTTCAAAGTTTTTTTTAAATTTAAATATTTTTTTTACTGTAATTGTATGTAACAACTGACTGTTATTGTATATATATGCTTTGTTTTGTTAAATTACAGACAATAACTAGTAAAACAAAAGTGTTAATTTATCTGTTCATTGTAAAAACCAACAGGTTGTAACTGTACATTTTTATAGATGATAATGCATTCTTTTACAATGTTTAACTATGAAATTCCATTAATTTCACTGTATTTAAATCAGCATAATAATGTTACTATTTTACAGACATTTTATGGTATTTGACTTAGATTTAAGGATTGAAAAAAAAAGGTAAATCATTTTTCAGTTGTTGCTTTTCCTGTTTTGGTAAATTCCAGATAATAAAAATGACTAAAACGTTAACTTAAAAAGGAAAAACATTATGGATTGAAAATGGTAAACTGTTTTTAACTGTTATTTTACAGATTTTCCCAGGTTGGTTAATTTACAGACAATATCTAGAAAAATTACAGAAAAAGGTAATAATTTACCACAACAACAAAAAACGACAGGTCAAAACTGTACATGCAGTCCACATCAAAAATGTGTCTTTTAACAAATATTAGTTTGTTCTTTTAAAATGTGAGGCTGTTTTACTGTATTTAATTAAGCTAAAATATTGTTATTGTGTAGATACTTGTTGGTATTCTAAAAACATGTTTCTATCTCCCATTATGTGAAACAGCTCCTACGTTTTTTTCTGGAAGTTTTCATTTTCCACTAACTTTTTTGAATGCAGTACTTAGAAATGTGCATAAAAAATAAGTTATTTAGACACAGCTATTCATTCATATTCATTTTGAGAGTAAATATTTCTCTCTGATCTCTGAAGTGCTGGACAATTTTAATTCTTGATGCATTTTTTTTCTCGTTTGGCTTCAAATGTATTGAAAGCAAACAAAATGAAAGTGCCTCATGCGGAAAAATAGTTTTCTAGTTGCGATGACCTGGCCTGCACCTCTCATATTGAGACGATGAGAAAAAAACTTTTTTACTGGCTTATTTGTTTTGACACATTAACACACTAATAGAGTTTTTTTTTATACACGGCAGGATCCATTAACATTATAAGTGGATGACTGACCCTGCAGTCGCTGGCCTCTTTCCTGAGGAAGAAAATGAACAGTTGAGTGGAGAAACCTGAATAACAGCAACAAAAAGGGACGTAAAACGGTTATTGTGATGCCTATTGTGTAAAGAGAGATGCATGCTGGCGCTTGCTGGAACATGAGATAATGGAAAGAACAAGAACAGGAAAGAAAACCTGGCGAATGAATACAGATTTCACGTTTAGAGCCAAGAGTTATGGGACATATAGGCTACATTACATAGACTCTTATGTAAGCACCACTGAGTGTTTATTTAGCCTGTGTGTTGAGGATTTCCAGGACATTAAGAGCCAGCCATGTATGCCGGCTGAGCGAACATGACCGGCGCGCACGAGGTTACGGCCTTTGATCAAAGCCAATGAGACAGAAAACACGACGAGATGGAAATGCAAGACGACTACACACGCCTAACAGACACATGTGACAACCACACGAATGCCTCTATTAACCTGCATGTTGTTGCACAATCAAATCAAGATGAGGAAATACCAGACACACACACAACTCTGCGTGTACGAAATATGATTAAATAATTAAAGCTTTCATTAGTCAGTATTATTTAGTTATATTGAGCTGTTTGTGGAAGTCCAGGGCTCAGGAAGATCACATTCTGGAAGTAAAGGATGCTCGGAGGAAGGTAGAGGAAGAGGATCAGGTTATGTATGATTGCTATTCAATACCTTCCATCCAGCTAATCGCATTACTCCCCTTTTGGTGGCCGGCCGTCAATAGACATCCTCGGGTTGCTCTCAGTCAACAACTCATTTTTTACCAGCACATCTATTCTCCACTGCTTCGCTCTTAGCACCTCTTTTCATTTGTTTCGATTTCTGTTGTTTCCTTCCATGTGATGTTTTTTTAAGATAAGATGCGACAGATATACTGTATTTTAAATTTGCCTTAGGCAGTTGTGCAAATTATACAGCTCTGTACAACTACAGACAGCATGATAACTGAATAAAACATACACAACTTGGCACAAAATTTCCCTTGAAAGGTTTCCCTCTTCATTGGTTTTCAACGTTAACTCATTTGGTCAATTTAATTTGGCTTTTTATCAAGAATTTACAAAAAAAAGACTCTTTCATGACAAAGTGAAAACACAAATATACAATGTAATGTCAATCAAATCAAAGAATAAAAGATAAAATAAATGATTCCATAATGATTCACCTCCTTCAAGCCCATATTAATTAAATCTTCAGCTGCCATTACAGCACTGAGTCTTAATTAGCCTTGCACATTTAGACCCTGTAATTTTATTTCATTCTTCTTTGCAAAACTGCTCAAGCACTGCCAGATTACACAGGGATCGTAAATACACAGCTCTTTTCAAGTCCAGTCACAAATTCTCAACTGGATGGAGGTCTGGATTCTGACTCAGCCACTCAAGAACATTCACCTTGTTGTCTTTAAAACATTTTTGTGTAGCTTTGGCTCATTGTCTTACTAAAAAACAAGTCGCAGTTCTCTAAGAGACTGCATCAAGTTGTCCTTGCAGATTTGCTTTGCTGGATTCATTTTATCTTCTAACTTTTGAAGCCTTCCAAGGCTTACTGCAGAGAAGCATCTCCACATCATGACGCTGCCATCACCCTGCTTCACATCATGATGCTGCCATCCCCATGCTTCACATCATGATGCTGCCACCACCATGCTTCCCATCATGACGCTGCCACCACCATACTTCACATCATGACGCTGCCACCACCATACTGCATATCATGACGCTGCCACCACCATGCCTCACATCATGACACTGCCACCACCATACTTTACATCAGGATGCTGCCACCACCATACTTTACATCAGGATGCTGCCACCACCATGATTCCCATCATGACGCTGCCACCACCATGCTTCCCATCATGACGCTGCCACCACCATACTTCACATCACGACGCTGCCACCACCACACTTCACATCAGGATGCTGCCACCTCCATGCCTCAGGATGCTGCCACCACCATGCCTCACAGTGAGGATGGTTAGTCTTATCAGACTAAAGAACCTCCTTCGAGTTGACTTTAGAGTCTCCCACATGCCTTCTGGTGAACTCTAGTCCGGATTTAATATGAGCTTTTTTTGTTTGTTTGTTGTTTTGAAACAGTGGCCTTCTCTTTGTCAGTCTTTTATAAAGCTTTGACTGGTAATAACAGGCAACAGTTACTGTGTGCACAGTATCTCTCATCTCACCTACTGATGCTTGTAACTCCTTTAGAGGACTCATGTTTCTTGGTGGCCTCCTTCTTTCTTGCACAGTCACTGTTTTCGAGGACGTCCTGCTGTAGGTGGATTTACATCTGTAGAACTCCCTCTATTTCTTTTTCATGGATTTCACTGGGCTCCAATAGATGTTCAGTGACCTGCAAATCTTCTTGTATCCATCCTGTGACTTACACTTTTCAACAACCTTTAGACTTGAATACTTTGTATAAGTGGTGTGTTTGCAGGCACTGTGACACCTCTGAAAGTAAAAAGTGAGGGGTCCTTCAAACCAGTTTGACAGACAGGTGTTCTGTCATTGCTGTTTGAACACAGCTGTTTATTTGCAACTTTAACTGTGAGGCTGCCGTATTGTATCTGCTTAGACTCTGCATTACAGCATTATGGAACGTAACCGTGACTTGAATACCAAACAGTCTCTGTCTTCCTCCTGGTTGCTTAAGAAGTCAAACTGTGGTGGCCTTGATGCTCACACAGATCAAAGAAAGCCTAAAATGACAATGTCCTGCCTTATTCTCACACATGAAACTCCTTTGATCCCAGCACGTCACGCCTGCATGAGACGAACTGCACGCGAGCCAAGTAAGATCTAAATGTGTCCCCCTGCAGCAGTATTATGCAGATGTTGTTTCGCTTCTGTTTGCACAAATACAATGAATATAAATGCAATTCTCTAATTTGAATATATTTGAATCACAATTTGGGCATCGCAATAATCACATTTATGATTGATGCCGAGGAAAACGGCGCATTTACCTCCCCGAGCTGCTTGATGCGCTCCTCAAGAGCAGAGCATAAAGTGGAGATACACACCAAGGTTTAAAATCACACGACACCATCAATATTCCGTCACCATCCCCTTGAGTGAAGCAGCTCATCCATTTGGACGATTACGGTGGTTAGCTGAAGTGTCGCCACGAAGAGGACGGCGAAAAGCAGGTAAGAAAGCAGATAAGAACTACTTCTCTCTTTACAGTGGATAACAGAGTGATTTTATCTGCTTCAATCCACTCCAGGGAGGGAATGAAGAATCTGTTAGTACTTACTGGCAGAGGCCCCTTTTGAAGCTGTTTCTAAACTTGTCATTTTTAAGAGGAAGAAAATGATCCAGGCAATAACTAAAAAAAAAAAAAAAGATAATTAAATTTGAAGTACCTCTATGTGCGATAATAAAAAGACAATCATAAAGTTGATAAGATACAGCAGGAGAAAAACTAGGGACAAGACAACCCCAGCAAAGAGTGAAGCCAAGAGGCCGCTTAGTAAAGTAAGGCTGAACATAGCTTAAACTACACATGGGTGACAAATTAAAGGAAAATCCTGAAGCCTGGCAGACAAAGGAGAACCCTGTCATTCAAACTGCTCTACAGGCAAAGGTAAAAGTAGAATAAAATTAAATTTATTACATTTTTAAAAACTGGACAGACGAGTTGAAGAAAATACAACAAAATTTAATAGAGTCATTAAAACTGATTGACTAATAAAAGGGAATGAGACCAAAGACAACAAATATAAAAACATGTAAAATATG